>NW_018164816.1:1037199-1043938 GCF_001263595.1 Phalaenopsis equestris
GATAACATTTTATTGTAGAATCCAAATCCAAAGGAGGAAGAACTAGGGGATGTCATAGATCCAGAGGAGAACATCAGTAAATTCCCAATCTATCCTATGGTTTGGCTTAAATTTTGAGGAGAAATTTATTTGAGTGTTTCATTCTGCCAATTTTATTTGTTACAGCTTACATTTTTGTGAAACAATCACACAAATATCCTAGAAGATGTGAGGATTTAGGCGTGACAAATGATAACCTTGGAATCCTAAGACGAGCTATGGCTTATATTGTATAGCAGAGCTATACAAAGACCTAAAGATGAGGTGAGGATTTATGTTGCATAAGCAAACTACCTCAAAATCCTATGGCTTGTTGTTTTAGTTATAAGAAAAGAATGGTTTAGCTGATGTAGACATGTTTTGCTGTTAAAGATGGCCGTGCTGCCGACCTTCCTAGCTCCAAGCTCGTCGTCGTGACGAGTTTAAGTTTTCTATTGTGTCAAGATGGGTGTAATTCTTTAAATATTATAGGGCATGTTAAAGTTGATTAGAGCGACACCGGTTAGGATCTTATAGTTCCCTCAATCTGGTACCACTATTTTTTATTGGATTCACTTAGTTTAAATAAATTTACTAAACTCAACTTAATGAGTTCCATACTTTCATTTAGACCGTGGGAAGCCTCATTAGCAACCATAGGTTACCTCCTCCAAGGGATTCCCGATCATCCGATATAATTTAGTTACAATTGTGATTTTGTGTGATGTTTGTGATTAAATTTTGAGTTGTTTTATATTTTGAATGTTGTGGTGATGAATTTTATCTTGGTTGATTTTAATTTTTTTGGTGTTATTTTTGCGGCTATCCTAGCAATTTTGGTTTTCATGCAGGGTGACATCGTTGTTTAACATGCAAGCTTTGTAAGCATAAAATACAATGCGGAAAGTATATAAAGAAGACTGTACTGTAAACTGTAAAAGCATACCTAACGAGTCTTCTCTTTCCACCACCTGAAACTCAAAATGCATGTAAGGGTATTTCATGTAAAGTGGAAAAATAAAATTCTGATGATTTACCAAATCCTAAAACATATCTTGGTGGGCCCCTATTAATTTAATTAAGGATGATCTTATTAAGCAAGACATAGTGAGTTTACTAGACCTCCGAGGTATCCAACAGGTCAGGATAAAAAGCAGGTCTATGCTTCCCCCTCACCACCTGGTGAAAAGTCTCGAGATCATTTAAACTTATTATATTGCTTAATAATTCATCATGTAAATATCTCTAGTGTTCAGTGAACATCGATGTTTCAATTATCCCTAAGAGTAGGGTAATCATCATTTGTCTTTTAATTTGAGAATTATGTGGTTGAAGACCCTTAAAAGGGGTAAGTTAATGATATTAAGACACTTGGCCAATTTTAGCTTTAACATTGGCTTGTAGTGTTCAATTTCTAGTTGCATTCACTTTTCCAATCCTCATTTAACCAAATTTGATTTAGCGTAGGTCACTACTAAGCCCTTAGGACATTGGTGGGCATATTAGTAATTTTTTGAAAGAAATTGAATTTCAAGTGATAGTAATTCATTGTCAAAACATTTGAATGTTATTTAAACACCAAATAAGGGTATTAAATTAGTGATTTATTAACACTCAAAACCATACCCCTAAGTCTATGATCATTTAATTTACTAGACTTCCAAATTTTAATAATTTAGGAAATTACAAATTTATCCTTTAATTAGAAAAAAATGAAATTGGTTTCTACCAATTAATGCCTTGTTCTTCAGTCATCCAAATATGTTAATTAGGATCAAAAGGTTGCCCATTTCCCTTTCCTGAATTAAGCCTAAATGCTAATTAAGGTCAAATTCTCAAAGTTATAATTTTGCCCCTAAGGCTCTATCACTTCTTAATTTACCAAATATAATTCAAATGACTTTAGAATATTTATCCTACCTTACTCATGGGTAAATTAAGACATAAGTGGAGAAAATGTGATTTTTCAAATTTTAATTTAATTTATATAATTATTGATATGCGAAAATAGGGGTTTTTAAAGAAAATTCCATATCTTGACCAAGGTATAGCTTAATCCCTTGAGATTTTTACTAAAGGTATACCTAGACTAGACAACCATTGGTATTAAATTTAATGATTTTTTGAGTTATATTTGAATTATTAGAATTATTTTATGTTATGGAGTATTAATTAATTATAAAATATTTTAGAGTATTAATTAATTAGTATTAATTAATTATAAAATATTTTAAATGTGAAAATTTAAAATTTTGCATTTTTAATAAATCTCTCTAAGGTCAAAGAACCAAGAAAAATAAATTTCACATTTTTTCAAACTTTTCTTTGAATTATTAGAATAATTTAAGTGAAAGGTTAAGAAAAATCATTTTTTAGCCTTTAAAAATTATTTTTAGCTTTAAAATTCATTATCTTCACTTAAAAAAATAGGAAAAATATTACAATTGCTCTTAATAACTTAAGAAATAATTGAGAATATTTCCATGAATTTTATCAATTTTGTGATTTTTATTAATTTTTTATTATTTAAATATTAAAATAGGCTTTAAAAAATGAAGTTTTTATTTTAATTACAATTTTTTTTTTAGAAAATTCTCTTTATCATAGAGAGCTCCCAAAACTAATTTTTATTAATTTTTTGAGCTATATTTTAATTATTAAAAATCATTTTAATGTCAAAAATTTCATTCAACTTAGAAAATCATGTTAATTTATCAAATGATCTTCAAATGTTTTAAAATTTTTATGGGGAGTTCTCTGAACTTTATATTATAGGGGAGGATCAAAATCAAGTCATTTGGATGATTATTTTTCTTAAATTAATTTTCTTTGTATTTTAGGGTTTTGTGAGAGTTAAGTGTGTTCTTAATGACTTGGCCAATGAAAAATTTTCCAAAGGGTTCTTTGGTTACAATAAACCTTTCAATTTTTTTTTGGATTTTTCTAAGTAACATTCTAATTATTATGATTAATTTATGAAAATAATAGACATAAACTTGAAAAATATGGCGAAGACAACAACATGCCAAAATATCAAGCTATGGTAAAATGTCTACATGCATGGAGAGTTAAAAGACTCAAAACCATCTTTAATTAATTAAAAATAAAATATGGATCAAATAAACGTCAAACCAATTCCACACTATTCTCCTCTATTCACTAAGCACTATGATATTTTTCTTTTATTTTTGTGATTTTTCTACACCAAGATATGAATTTTTGAAGTTGTAGCCATTAAAATAAATCAGAAAATACCCTATTTTTCTACTTAAACACACGAAGCTGACTGGATCCTAAGTAGCTTCGAACGGTGATGTGGTGCGCTCCCATTCACTAGGCTTTCCATCGTGGCATGCCACGCAGCCCGTGGTTCACACATAAAGAGTTCATCCTTCTAGATCTCGTCCATTGACAAGATAAACACACGATCACACGACTCCCCGTCATCGTTCTCAAGTAGGCTAACCCGTAGAACCATCCACACTAAAACCTTATGATCTCTCTCTAGACTCAACCAAATCTCATGGGGTTTGTTCTTAGAGCTCCATCTACTCAAGACGAACCGATCTATATGGATTATACGGTATGAAATACAGTAAAACCATCTACTCAAGACGAACCGATCTATACGGATTATACGGTATGAAATACAGTAAAGATGTATGGAGTGTCAAAATAAGCTTGATTTAGGGTTGGAGTTCAATACCTTTATCTGAGAGGGGAGGCCTCAATCAGATGGTTTTGGTAGCTTTGATTGGTCCCAAGGAACCTTTAGATGAAGTCCTAAGCCTTGGTGAATGGTCTAGATATGAATTTGATCAAGCTTGATTTCAGGGGTTGGTCTAGAGCTAAGTTAGAGGCTGCTTGAGAGGGGGCTTTTGTGGAAGATCAACGCCTCTCACTATGGGGATGGTGTGTGCACAATTAATTGAGGTTTGGTTCAGTGTAGAGCTGTGGAGAAATATGTCCTGGTTTCGACTGAAACTCTGAGCTCAAAATTGAACTCTCATAGAGAGAACCAGAGGGGGAAAATGGTGGGCTTGAACTGAGGAGGTCTTAGGGAGTCTCTGGAAGCAATTCGATAGAGTTTCTTTAGAAAATTTTCAGCTCTCCTCTATTGGCCATGGAGGAGAGCTTTAAATAAACTGGCATAGGCTGGCTGTCAGGGCCAATTGAGGGGTGGAAGATATTGCTTATGTGGAGGGCAGAGAGGCTCTAAAGATTAGTTAGGCTGATTTGGCCTCTAGATTTGAATTGGGTTGAATTTGTGGGTGGTGGCTCAAGGTTTGGCCATTTTCTGGCAACAAAGGTGGCTGTCCGGCCAGGGAGTGGTCATCTCCTAGCTCAGGAAGGTTAAGGGTGGCTAATGATGGTTAACTCCCTATGACAATCAATGATGGAGGAGATTTTTTGGTTAAGGCCTAAAAAAAGGAATGAATCCTTAATTTGGGGATCCATTGTTCAATAGCATAATTTGGTGGATTTATGTTAGTTTATTCTGGTCCGTAGGAGGAGCTTAGTGGTTGTGGATTCATATAGTTGGTGGCTTTAAGGTGGCTAGGCCAAATTTGGTGCATGGGTTCATGTGGGTCAAAATGACTAGATGTTGGGTTCAGGTTAGGCTATCCATGTCAATTGGCCCAAATGATTGATAAATTTGATGTAGATGATTGTAATTAAGATTTTTGGTGACGCATTGAAATGATTTTGAGTTCAATTGGGGGTTTAATTTGAAGGATTTTAGAATTTCGGTCACTTTGGGCATGTTGGGATACTCGTGTCTAGACTGGGCTAAGCTTGGGCTAAGTACAAATTTATTGTTGAAAATGGTCAATAGGAACATCATGAAGAGTTTTTAACATAATATGGGTGTTAATTTTGGGGTTAGGGCATTCAATTTAGTGAAATTTGGAGACAGCCAATTTGGGGCAAATTTGGGGATTTTGGACTTAGGTCAAAATTAAATGAAAATAAGGCCTCACCAAGACCAATTGAAGGTCAAGCTTGATTTTTAGGAATGTTATGAAGAGTTTTTAACATAAATTATGGCAAATTGAGTAGGCTATGGGGTTCAATTTGGTGAGATTAAGTCATGTAGCCAAAATTGGGGGTTTGATTTATATCAAAATTGGGCTCAAAGCATGGGCCAATTAAGCTTGGATTTGATTTAAAATGGTCATATGAAAGGTGAATTTAAGTTTAGAAATGATATTGAAGAAAATTGGGCCCAAATTGATGGACATTTGAGGTGAATTTGGGGAAATTGGGCCTTTAAAAACAATTTGGGGGTTTTGGTCAAAATGGTCAAATTGGCAAAATTGGGTTCAATTGAAGTGTCCAAATTGGTTTTGGAGACATTTGGAGTGATTTTGGATGTTTTGGGAAAGTTTGGGGTGCCAAGGGTATTTTTGTAATATTGGCAATTTTGGGGGTATTTTGGTACATTTGGATTTTTTGGGTAGTTTTAGGTAACTTGGGTATTTTCAAAAGGTTTGAAATAATTTTTTAACAAGTTTGGATATTTTGGGTGAATTCGAGAATTTTGACCAAATTTGGGATTTGGGGGTGTTTAGGTAATTTGGGTAGGTTTGGGGATGAAAGGTCAAATTGGGTATTTTGGTAAGATTGGGGTATCAACCACCCTACATGAGCTATGGACCAATGGAATCCCCATTTGGGTCCTCTATGTACTTGTCTTAGCTAAACCCTAGTCTAGGGCTAGTGGGTTTAGGGGACCAACTACATGAGTCTCCCAAAGGATCAATGGATCAAAGTCAACAAATATTGAGTTTAAGGTTGTGAGGGATTGTAAGTGAGAGTGAGTGAAAGTGAGTGCCTTAGCTCCAGCACCCAGGGTCAACCCTAAGGGCAAGCAGTCCTATGGGAACTCACCTTGAGCTCCTCTATATTGACCCCACCTACTAAGTGCTAAAGGTTAGGATCAATATGTGGAACTTCAAGTTGAGAAAGGAGGAGTGTAGAATTTCTAATGGTGAGGGTTCCTTTTTTAATTTTCTAAGAATAGTCAATAGAAAAGTCCTATGGCTAGACCCTAGGTAACTAAAGAGGAAATACTAAACCTCAACCAAAAGTGAGGTCAACAGTGTGAGACCCCCTTAAAAGGAGTAAGGCTTCCAATTCTCATTCCGAGGTTGGTACTTAAATTTCAGTTCCCATTCCTATGGTCAATACCTAAATTATGATTCCTTTCATTACCAATTGAGTTGGATGTGAGTCCTAGAGCTTTCCTTCTTAATGGAACAAATTCAAAATTTCCCTTAGAATGGGCCTCCGTCCTATTCCCTTCAGTTAACTCTTGGGTTGGATATGAGTCCCCGAGCTTTCATTCCAAATGTAGCACCTCTTTTCCTTGATTAGTCTCTTCGAGCTGAATGTGAGTCTCTGTGCTTTTCATCTCGACCCAGTCTTTTTGTACATCCTTAATTTTGTGAAGTTTTCTTAAAATCGAAATCAAATTAATTTCAACTAGAATTAAAATCTTTTATTTAAAATTGAATTGAATCTTCGTTGTGACCGTCGGTGTCCTTGATGGTTATCTTCAGAAACTTGCCTTCTGATCTCTAATGAGAGTCCCTTTCTACTCCCCAGCGGAAACTTGTTTCATTTTCTCTCCTCTCTGCTCATAACATGTTGGATTAGGCAGTTATGTTGGCTTTTTGATCTTATCGGTCAATGCCAATATGTGCGGTGTGCTTGCCCG
>NW_018164816.1:1044038-1062285 GCF_001263595.1 Phalaenopsis equestris
ATATATTTGATACTTTAGAAGTAAAAATTCACTTCTGAACGATGCAAAAAATAAGATATACAACTCACTTAACACTAAATATCATCGTTATTAAAATAAAAAAAAAGACTATTAAAATAACATTTAATAATATGACTGAACGATGCAAAAAATAAAATATACAACTCACTTAACACTAAATATCATCATTATTAAAATAAAAAAAGACTATTAAAATAACATTTAATAATATGATAACTTTATTTTTAAATTACAGACAGTTTATGTCATAAACTAAGTCGTCCTTCAGGATACTCTCTATGTCTGATCACTTTTGGCGGTGGGATTTTCCGGTCTATCTGCTCACAAAAAATATTCACAGTTTTTTATGATTCTCCGTCTCTCGTAGCTATGTGCTTGACGTGACATGTGCAGGGAACTCTGTAGTCCGCAATGACATAACACATCTCTGGAGGTCCCTAAAATTCTCGAGCTCTTCTTTTTAGAATGCTTCAAAAGAGAATGCATTAGTTATAAAAGTATAAATTGATAAAAGAAATAATTATATATAGTTTTGTGCAGATATAAGGTCTTAGATGACTCAGTATATCAACCAACGAATTAGCCACTACAATAAGACAACAAATCTTATAAAACAAGAATTCTTGGTTGCCCTTAATCTACGTAATACCAAGCTCGTTTATCACACATGCATATCACCTTAAAAAGACCATCCAGAAGAACCTTAAAAACTGTAGCACCGAAGAGAAGAGAGAAACCTGATTTCCTTTATTAAGATTTCACATGTGACACAAACAAATACCGACAATCAGGTCATCCCGAAGTACCCATATAATCTAACCCCTCTCATCATGGATCTATCAAACCCACAAAAAGAAAAACAAAAGAAAGGAAAAAAAGAACCAAGCAGGTGTCGACCGAACCAAGCATTATTAAAGGTAAGGGTAGGGTTTTGATATATGATAAATATTTTAAAATTTTGTAATAATTATTAATTTTGTATTAATGATAATATTATGATCTAAAGCAGGGATTTAAGAAAGTTTGATTCAAATATTAGGTTTAATAGCTATTTTGATTTATTAATTGTCTTTGGATCGCAAATTTTAAAGAGCAAGCAAGAGATAAGTTGAGCTAATTGTTTATATTTTTATTTATATACCAATTTTAATAGCATGAAGTAGATTTTAATTTTATGAGTAGAATTGAGGAAAATATTTAATTTAATGATATATATTTAAAGTGAAGGGTTCATAATTAAGCTATGCATGATTGTCCAAAGAAGTAAAGTGAATGGTTAAGCTGTTTCAGATGCCTCTTGAAAGCAAGGTGAGTGATTATTGTCTTTTATGCATTAAATTAATTTTTATTAATTGAA
This sequence comes from Phalaenopsis equestris, assembly GCF_001263595.1. NCBI lineage: Eukaryota > Viridiplantae > Streptophyta > Magnoliopsida > Asparagales > Orchidaceae > Phalaenopsis > Phalaenopsis equestris. The sequence goes on from NW_018164816.1 coordinate 1,045,417, forward strand.
TAATTATTTTATTAAATGATTTAAAATAAGTATTTCATTCATTCTTGACATTTTGAAAGTCTGAAATGTTATTACAAATGAGAGGAAAATAACAGCATATGAACGTACATTTTAATGAATTTTAAATTGATATGAAATGAAATTTAAATGTTAAGTTATACAGAATTACTCTCAGATGGTACTGACAAGGGATGTGATGTACCTGTGCGCGTTAAAGAAAATCGTAAAGGTATGTATTCAGGTGCAATTTGAGGGTACCTACAGGTACATATTTTCGGGCATGTGGTAATCATGCTATATCTATTTAAAGAGGTTAAAAAAGTAAATACTTAAAAGTGAAACGGGAAGGGATAAAACTAAAGTTAAAGTTCAAGGTTTTATAAAATGATGAGCTGTATTTTTATTTGGTCATTCATGTATAGCATAAACATCATAATTTAATGTATGTGAATATTATAATTACTCTCTAAGTCAAACTTAGAGTTGAAATTAATGTTTTTTTTTTTTTCAGTACAAGAAAAACTTTAGGTTAATATGTCTGGTAGAAAAGATTTGATTTATAGGAATACTGCAACCGATAGGTACTAGTTATGATGTGTTTGTAGTTTATCTTTATTGTTCCTTCATATATTGATATACTTTTCAGTATTGGTTTGAGATATGATTTTCAGAGAATGTTGTTGTTTCTGGATGTTTAATTTTATTGCACTTGATGGATTACTCGCTCTTTTATATATTGGAAGTTTCTGAAAATTTTTGTGGAAAGTAAAAATGAGATGTTAACACTGTTTGATGAAGCAAAACACAATTGAATAAATAGGGTTCTTCAGTCATTCACTAATACATAAATAAAAATGCTTTTGTCGCTTGCAATGATCAAAACCATTGATGAAATATCCACGGTTGCATGCCCTTTTTAGGGGATGGATGAATGGATGGATGATAGCTTTTTACGTTTCTTTCCTTTTTTATCTAAGCAAAGTCATGATTACTCTGATATCATGCTTATGCCTGTTTTACCTTACTTCATCTAAGTGAAGTCATGGTTATTCTGGCTTCTGTGCTTTTGCTAAAGATACAGATTATATAATTATTGTAAATGACTGACAATATAATGTTCCATGGACCATACATATGATCCAAGCTCAAGCCTGTTTCTGGGTGACTAAAATAAATTGAAATAGAGAAACGAAACATGTAGTTGTCAAGTCAATAGACAAAGAATACTAAACAAGCTTATCAGATCTTGTAGGACCATCATAGATAATATATAGATGAAAATGACATTTTGACTAGTGTATCACCGTGTGAATGGTGTATTGATTCTGGGACTATGTTCTTTTGCTGCTGATTTGATTATCGTAATGTTTTATCATTGCTGGCATCCTATCTTACTGTGTTCTCTAATTCTGATCTTAAGAAGCGAATTTGCGTAATATATTCATAAATTCATAATAAATTTTTAATAAACCTTTTGTTTTCTTAATCTCCGAGTATTCAAAATACATCTTTTTAAAATTTTCAAGAGATTATTACATATTTTTTGTATATTATCATCTTATTACATTGAATAACAAAATATTGCTTTCTAAGCGGCACTTTGAGTTACCTAAACTAGATTTCCTTATATTTGGTTTTATATATTTTCAATTAATTTGTTCAGTCTTACAATTTTTAATATTCAATGCCTTCGATGTTACTAAATATTGTACCTTATGTAGCGGACAACATAAATAAATGGCATAGGATGATGCATAAAGTACATCCTAAATAGTTGGGGTAAAGCCAATGAGCATGATGATGATGTTTTCAATTTCTTAACTTATACTTTGAAGAGCAGCAATTTAACATAAATTTTCTCATCTTTGTTTAAAACAGTAATTCCTTTTTTTACTTTTCATATAATTGAGAGAAACTTATCTTTGTGTCAGTTTAACCCAGCACATAAAACCCAAAACATATATGTTAGTAATCACTAAAACCAATAAGCGCTAGTAGCTCATGGAGTATTGTTCTCACATTACAAAGGCTGAGGTGAGATGTTCAACTCCAATCTTGAGTGAATAATAATAATACAAGCATTCATATTTTCAGTTCCCAATTTTAAAATGAAAATTGTGTGGTACGTACAGATTCATTCTTTTTCCTTATTATATGCTTCCTTTTACTACATTTTATTTTGTATCAATTAAGATGCAAAACTAATTTAAGATGTTATTCTATTCATTGTAATGCGAATGGCTTAACCTATGACAGCATAAATATAATGATGCAATTTGTTACATGCTTTGCTTGTGTGCATTATACTTGGATTTATATTGTATCCTTATTTGAGATCCTATCTATATAACAAATTCTTTTCCAAAGGCTTTGTTCTATTCAGCTTTGCGGTGTGCTCGAGAAATGATTACCATCAATGACGGATCCAAGAAACTTGTGCATGCTATTAATAGCAGGCTTAGTGCCCTGTCATTCCATATTAGAGAGTATTATTGGGTTGACATGAAAAAGATCAATGAGATATACCGTTACAAGACAGAAGAATATTCGTATGATGCTACTAATAAGTTCAATATCTATCCCGATCAAATTCCTTCTTGGCTGGTTGATTGGATCCCTGAAAGAGGGGGTTACCTCATTGGCAATCTGCAGCCTGCACACATGGATTTCAGGTTTTTCTCCCTTGGAAATCTTTGGGCCATAGTTTCTTCTCTTGCTACTCCAAAACAGGCAAATGGCATTCTCAATCTATTTGAAGACAAATGGGATGATCTTATTTCAAATATGCCTCTCAAGATATGTTATCCTGCCTTAGAATATGAAGAATGGCGTATTATAACGGGCAGTGACCCAAAGAATACGTAAGTTTATTTTTAGACCGAATATCTTAGTTTTCACGTTTGAACATCTTATTTCTTTGTGTGGCTATCTGCAAGCACCTTGCTCCGACATTTTCTCATTATTTAGACCTTAGCAGCACTGACCTGGTGTTATCTCTATTATTTATTTGATAGCACAAAGCTGACATGATTCCTGATTATTCAGATATTAGTAGCTGTTAAATGCTGTTTTCTAAATTAGAAATTTAGAACTGTTGCTTGGACAATTCCCCATATTTTTTCAAAAACTCTGTGGATAAAATTCTGGGATATAATTCAATTTAGATGCCTTGTTACAATCTAGCAGTGGTAGGATTCTGGTTCCCTGTATATTTATAACTGAGTAGTTTTGTGTTCATGCAGACCTTGGTCATACCATAATGGAGGATCATGGCCTACACTACTTTGGCAGGTATTTTTCTTTATTTGCTTCCAACAACACCGCCTTGTAGATAGCTACAATTCAGAATTTTTCTAAAAATAATCTCCATGTCTGATATGTGAAATTCTGTAATTATTTAGTTATTCGATTTCCAAGAATATAGAAAATGGGTTCCATGTTTCCTGATTTTTAGTTAATTTATTTTCTTTTTTTGTATAGGGATTTAGGTAATTACTCTCTTTAATTCAGGCAGTGAGAATATTCTCCTCCCCCTTTATTATGCAATATGTTTTCTATTTTTAGGGTTAAGCGAATGAGATTGTTCTCTCTTAAATTATGCATGGGTAACAAAGCGGCAGGCATGAATCCTTCATCCGTATTGCAGCTTGGGCGAAATTATACAACAAGGAACAACTAAGAACTACAAGATCACTGACTCTATTTCAAAGTTTTCAAAGTGTTACTTTTTAGAAGATATTCTGTCGAGTTCAATGACCATCACCTCTTGCTTTTGAAGCCACATCAATGTTGTCTGCCTTTGTCTTGGCACATTTCTGCTTCTGTCATTTGTGTGACTTCAGTTAAGTTTGATCTCATTCCTTTGACTTTAAACACTATCTAAGTGGCTTCTATGATTGTGGTGTTTTTTTTATTCTAGAACAGAAGGTATGCTAATGTCCAAGCATAATTGTGGAGAGTACAACTAATAATCCAAGTCCAGTCAATAAGAAACAACTTGATATATTACAAAAGATTTTTTTTATGTGCCCCTACCTCTAATACAATTATAAATTTGTCCTTACCTCATAAAAGTAATTTCTAGAGTATTCTTACTATAAACAACCAAAAAAAAGAGAGGACATGTTCATACCAGAATTAATATAGAAATAATGTGAGAAGAAACACAACACAACCATTAGTAATTTTATAGAAGTTAGAAATTGAAAATATAACAAACTGAAAGCAAAGAGTACTTGGAATACTAGGGATTAGGGTGTAGGTGGTACTTGTTAGGGTTTGGACATCCGGGGTGATGGCAAGGAGGCGGCTAGCAAGTTGGAAGTGGAGGACAGCAAAACAGCTGCTATTCCTGGTGGCGGCGGCAGGTTTGGTGCAGAAAACATCAAGTTTCTTGTTTTCTATGCAGCAAAAGCAGACCAACAATGAAGGGGATGTAGGAGCATTATTGGAAATCATGAAGGAAAGGTATAAGAAATATAAACGCCACCATGGAGAGGAAGATAAAGCCATATCATTATTTAGAACCCTAGGATATAACTCTTAGAGGGAGAAGGAGATGCAGACAGCTGTCCCAAAGCAAATCACAAAAAAAAAATTGAACCTAAAATTCTAGCAAAAACAAATATATATTCCCAGATAACCAGGAGTGAGGCCTCTCTTAAAAAGAGGCGGCATTCCCAAGACTAGAGGTCCGACCTTCAATAACCTTGGACTGAACTGTTTCAGGTAATTAAGAGTCCTTGTGTCAATCTTCTAGGGTTGGGGGAGCTTCAACCTCATGCTTCGAAGCTTTTGTCTTCTCTTAGTATGGAGTTAGGTCCGTCACATTGAAGGTAGCAGAATGTTGTAATCTCTCGGTAAGTCAATTTTGTAAGTATTGTCATTCAACCTATTGACGATTCTGAAAGGTCCATTTTCTCTGATTTTTAGTTTCTCAAAAGATCACATCGGAAAATTTTTTTCTTCAGTACTATCCACACTAGATCTTCCTTCTAAAAAGTAACATTCTTCCTGATTTTCTTAGCTTGCTCCTGGTACTTGTGGTTCTGCTTGTTGATTTCTATCCATCTTCTCATGTAGCCTCTAAATCTACTCTAGCCTCAACATCGACACTAACCTCTGTGGCAGAAATATGTAGTCTGACTCGTGGACCTATTGTAAGCAAATTCAGCTTAGGCTAGAATCAGATCCTAGTGCTTGATATTTTTCCTTATAAAGCATCTCAGAAGATTCCCCAAACTCCTGTTCATCACCTATGTCTGACAATCTGTTTGTGGGTGAACTGTTAAGCTAAATTGAAGCTTAATGCCAAGCTTCTCCCATAATGTTCTCCAAAAGTGGTTAAGGAACTTGACATTCCTATCATAAGTAATGGCCTTGGTATCCCATGCAGTCTCACTATCTCTTTGAAAAACAAGTCTGCTACATATGATTCATTCAATGTCTTGTTTAAAAACATGTTAACAACTACCATCGTTGAATTATTATTTCAAAGTGTCTTAGGAAGGTCCACAACAAAATTCATACTAACACCCAACCATGGAGCCTATGGTATTGATAATGATGTGTAGTTATGTATTCTGCCTTCTGGTTTTTGCCAAGTGACATACCTCTCTACATCCCTCATCAGTCTAGACCAAAGAAATATATCCTCACAAGTGAGAAGGTCTTTTCTCTGCCAAAATGAACGACTAATCCCCCATGACTACTCTCTTATGTGATTGACTCTCTTAATTATAATTTGGGAACAAACCCTATTATAATGGAGCAGGTGACCATCAGATCTGTGGTAGTATCTTGTATGCCTCTTCTGACACTGATCCCAAATCTCCATAAAGCCTCATCTACCTCGTATAGCTCCTTCACCAACTTGAATCCCACAACTCTAGCCTACATGGAGGTGATCAGTAAGTGGTGACGTCTCAAGGCATCTACCTCATTGAAGAGGGCTATGAGATGTCCTCCCTGGTTCAAACACTGCTCCAATCCCCACATTAGAAGCATCACATTCAATCTCAAATAACTAAGTGGAATCTGGTAGTGCCAACAATGGGGTCTGAGATTCACATTCTTATTCTGGATGTTGAAGTTGGACTAAGTCGCCTTTGTCCATTTAAATTTCTCTTCTTTTAAGAACTCTATTAGGAGAGCTATAATGATATTGAAGCTTCTGAGGAATTTCCTATAAATGGGTGTCAGTCCTAAAAATTGCCTCAATTTTGTAAAAGACTGTGTGGGGGGTGTCCAACTCTCAATAGCATCTTTCTTCATAGGGTCCATCTAATGCCTACACTGGATACAATATAATCCAAAAAAACATACCTGTGATGTTATGAAGTAACACTTCTTAAGGTGGACATGTAGCTTCTCTAATCGAGGAACCTCAAAGATCATCCTGACATGCTGCAAATGCTTCTCCTCAGATGAATTGTAGACTAGGATGTTATCAAATTACACAACTACAGATTTTCCAATATAAGCCCTGAACACTTGATTCATCAGCCTCATGAAAGTGCTAGATGTATTTGATAGTCCAAATGGCATGACTTTCCACTAATACAACTCATCTCTAGTTTTGAAGGTAGTTTTTTATCCATCCCTAGGCCTAATCCTAATCTGATGATCCATTGCTCTGGTCAATAGGATAGGGGCCAACTAGGTAAATAATTCTGCCCCACATCTCATGTATTCTTTACTCGGAGGTTTTTGGTCACATGATGAGAGACGCCACGTTCACTTAAATTGTCCAAGCTAAGTACAACATGCTATAAAAATTGTAGATGGATTTCTCTCTATGTTGGTTAGAATAGGTTGCATTATTATTTCAAAGGACCACACACTTAATTTAGTGCTTCCTATTCCAGATCTAAATTTCCATCTCTTTTTTTGTTAGCAAGCTTCTAAATTCAAATTGCAGGACTTCAAATCTAGGAGGATTATTGGTAGTGCTTAAATGTGCTCAGGGCGTTCACTCCTGAATGCCAGTGGATATCTCGAAAGGAAACTAATTAGGAAGATGTGTTGTGTACAAAGTAGTAAAAATTCGATCTCAGTTCCCAATTCTAATAAAGAATTCCCAATTCTAATAAAGAAATTGCAATAATGTGACAATATTGGTTGGGTTATTCAAACATTAAGTACATCCAAAAACTCCACTTATTTAGTGGTTAAAACTTGAAAGATTTCCAATGTGAAACCGATCAATTTTGAAAGAACATTTGTGGTTCTTATCACTCTCAATAATACAAAACATCTCATTCTTTTTCATTTGTTTCATTGATGATCACTTGGCTCTTTGTCATGAAAGAAAAATTGAAAGAAGTTTATATTTTAAAAATTTCAACACTAGATTTATACACAATCCTGTACAAAATGAAGTGTTAAAAAGCCCACAATTCAAAAGAAGATTTTGAAACTTCAAACAAATTGCAGTTCTTGATGGAAATTAGACCTTTTTAAGAAGTTACTCATTATCTTGTGTTTACTACCCACATCCTTGAACGTTTCTGCAGACAGTTCTAACAGTTATATGCTTGATAAAAGAATGCATGCTTGAGTGTTTGACTTTCAGATTTCCTACAAAGTCCTACATTGATACTCCAATACTTTGAATTGTATTCACCATTCCGATATTATTTCAGTGCTGTACTTTTCTGCATGTATATCATCAAAACCAAAATGAAATAGATCCTAAAGCTCACAAATACAACTTTATATGTTTCAGCTAATATTCTCATGTAAAGTTTCTCCCTCAAAATAATAGATTTTGAGTAGTAAAACTGCAACCAAAAAAAAAAAAAAAGACAAATAGACAAATGGAGTTGTAGAACTTTTCTTGTGATTGGAGAATAACAATTTTATCCCTTTTGGCTAGAAGGGTACTATCGGAAGTTCTTCTTACATACATTTCTCTTTCTGATTCCCAACAAAATCAAACTCCTATGGTTCAAACTGAGCATTTTAAAACAAATCTTGATCTATTTAAGCAAATTTTGCTGCCCAAACATGAGCTTAAATCAGTCCCTCAATTCCTAATTCAACTTGACAACATCTTATCTCAACATTGCCTATATGTCATAGTGAGTTACATCCCTATTCTTGTAGAAACAAGATTCAGTAGGGGAGATGGCAATGTATAAGATTTGAACAAGTTCACAAATCCAGTTCGACTCTAGTTCCTAGTAAAAATCTTTATTTTTTCATTGCATTTAGAAAAGTTATAAAATATATAGACATGCACTTTGTAATTTTGTAATTTTGTTTCATATAGTGGATTATCTCCTCATTATTATGCATTTTTTATCAGCCTTGACCTTGATAAAATATAGACTTCTAAATCTATTCATAAAGCTCTCAATATGACAGAATAGAAGAAAGCTTTTTGAGAAGAGATTCAAGCAGAGAAAATTGGACCATATAAATTATTTAATCTACCAACAAAAAAAAATGCAAGATGGGGGACCTAAGTGTAACTTCATAGTCAAACATAATGTAGATAAGGGCATGAACAATTTTAATGCCCAACTCCTAGAAAAAAGATTAGTTCAATGTTATGAAATAGATTATCAAGAAATATTTTGTCATGACTTGCCTTGGGGGCTTAGAATTACCAGGACAGGAATATTTTGTTTGATAGAAATTTTAAATTTTAATTACCATCACTAACTAATTATTTAATGAAGTGAGAAGGCCACTAACGAATAAAATTGAAATCTATTTTAAAATAAACCAATTGTAAATTTAATTACCATTCTCTCAATTATTTTACATGTTCAACAAGCATTTTATTCTCTTTCACAAATTTTTTGGCAAATTTTTTTTTAAGTTTTTAGTTTGAATCATTATGAGTTATCACTAACTCAATGAACACTCGTACCTCTAAAATTACGACAACATGGTGAAAATAGAAAATATCCTGCATCCTATTCAAATATGCTAAATCAATATAAAATCATTTGGAAATTTATTTGTTAAATGATGTTCATTTAAGTAATTTTGAAACATTCTATCATGTTGTATAACATCGTATCTTATTTATATTTTTTGAATATATTATGTTCATCTTAAGAGCACCTTCTTAAAAGTTTATTTTAAGGTATTCAATATTAATATAATTTTCCAAATTACATGCAGAGATACCCTAGCATCCACAACTAATTTTATAAGGTGAACTCCATCAGCCAATATGCACATACAAATATTTTAAATAGTTAATTTCATTTACATTTTTTATATTATTCAATATATTTTTTAATAATTAGTGTGTGTAATTTATGCATACTGAGAGATTCCATATCATTCATTTTAATATTCCTAAATCATTTCATAGAGCAAATAAATTATAAGTAATTTATAATGTTAATATATTTAAATAAGTATTAATATTATCTAATACAATTGGTTTAGCGGAAATCAAGAGTATTACTTTAAAAAAATATGTGCTCACATTTAGATAATACAGTCGGTTTAGCGGAATCAATAGTATTACTGTAAAAAAATATTAGTATTCACCTTGACTTGTGACAATATGATTTTTCACTTTTTTATTTCATACACTCTTACTCCTTCAATTTGACAACTATAATAATGTATAAGTAATGTTTATTTATTAACAAATTATTATTTTTTTCAATATTTAATTCCCCTTTATTCAACTTAGTTATCCCTGTTTTATTCAATTATATAAATCATTAAAATATTTTGAGTCATTAATTTATTTCTTAACAATGTATTATTTTTATCTTGCAATATTTGACATTATACCATTAAAATTTTAAATGAATCTATAATTTATGCATTATATCTTAACCTATTAATATGTATTTATATACATTACATCTTTTCATAATTTAATGATTATGGTTTTTATGAAAATTTGTCTTCATACATTATTTAGAATTTGTGAATTAAAATTTTCAATGTTTATAATTTTTATAGTGCGCGCGCACACGTGTTTGTGTTTGTGTTTGTGTGTGTAATAAATTCTAACCCTTGCGCGCGCACGTGTTTGTGTTTGTGTGTGTAATAAATTCTAACCCTTTCTTGTTGTTCTCGTCTTATGAAAATCACCTATTTCTCTCCCTTTATTTGAGAAACCTGTTTGCTCATATGTTCACCTTGTTGCTGTCATGCCTCAACACGCAAACTTGCTCGCTAATCCACTCAGTTCAGCTCACTAGAAAATTGTCTGTTTGAGCGAAGCTCATACGATCCTCTATCCCTTGATCTCTTACTATTTGCTTGCCAAGCCACACACTCGGGCCACAAGAATCTCCCACAAGTGTTCGGCTTGTAGAATTCATCACTCCCACTCATCTGCTTGTGTTTCGTACTTCCTCTATTATATGAGAGCTTTCTTGCAGAAACTCGCCTCTCACTCGAGCCTGCTCATGCCCTGCTCCACACATCGTCTAGCTCATGATTTGTTTTCCACATAGCTGCGCATATCATTTGTGCGTCATCACTCTCAGTGTCGAGCCTGCTCATTCATTTGTGGTCACTCGCTCAGCCACCTTTTTTTCTCTCCTTATTTCGATCACATAGTTACTAATGAATGATAGTTCAATTGAATCAGCTTAAGGTGGTTCAAATTTCAAAATTTGTTAAAGATAGACAAGGCCTAATATATTTTCTTCTATAGCCAAGTTGAATATCGTTAAAATGTTGCTATCACTTGCATTAAATTTTAAGTGGCCATTATATCCGCTGAGTGGGGAGAATATATTTTCGAATGAGGATTTGGAGAAACGCGTCCCATGATTTTTTACACAAGCTAATGCTAACAAGTTGAATGGCTTCAAATAATCTTCCAAACCTACATTTCCTAGAAGGAAGGGTATACTTATTGTCTATGAGAATAATATTCTCTTAACAAGGGATTTTGAGAAAGAAATTTATAAGTTATCCTTAGCTAAATAATAGTGTTTAGTGATAGGCAGTGATGTGGGGCATCCTCGACCCAGTCGCGCGGCATCTGCCTCGAATGCCTAGGACTTGTTTGGTCTAGGCAATAAAATGAACGACCGGTCATTCTAAGCATGTGTTTCTCTCATCTTGGAGTGGGGCCCACTCTTCTTCACCCTAGGTCTTTAGATATGTTATTTGTCGTGTTTTAGGGCAGTTTTTCTTTCAGATTTCTATCAGGACAGCCGGCATCTCTTCTCAAGTTCTATGACCATATCCGACGGCGAGAAGGTACTTTGATTGTAACTCGTTCTTGGTGGTGTGTATCCTTCCCTCTTGTGCTTGTTGCCGCCCCTTCATACCTTTCTACCTGCTGTCCAGTGCCACCAGCTGCCCTTCTACTGGCTTTCTATGCCACCAAACCTTCCCACCTACCGTTTCCTTGTTGCCGAGCCTCCTCGCCTGCTGTTTCCTTGCTGCCAAACCTTCCAACTTGCTGTTTCCTTGCCTTGGAACCCTCCTAGCCTACTGTTTCCCTGTCTCCAACCTTCAAACCTGCTATTCCCCTTGTCGCTAGTCCCCCATTCCTGTTTTCCTTCGTCTCCCAGCCCTCCATCCACCATCCTTTGTCGCCAGACCACCCTAACCACTTTCCTTTCCCCAGCCACAGCTCCATACGACAGCCTTCCATCCACCTCGAATCCAGCCCTAGTTGTGTGTTAGCGCTGTGTGATTGTTTTTTTATTCCTTGTCATAGTATTCGTGTAACTGCATGTTTATTTTGAGAAATAATATTTATTTTCCGTACTGGTCTGGTTTATCTCCAATATTGTGCAATCTTATTTACTTTTTTGAGGTGCAAGTAACTCAGCTGGGGAAGAAGTTTGCCTTCTAGTAAAAAGATACTTTGGATCTTCTCAAAAGGAAATGAATGCTTAGGTTCAAGTTAGATTGGATGTAATAATGATAATGGTGATGTCACAAGATGCCAATGTAAGAATAAATGAACTAACTATTAAAGCTAGTAGGAAGAAAATGGATCTTAATAAAAAAAGTGGTAAAATGAATTATAGGATTTTTATTTTATGTGTAATATTTGTTGTTTTAAGGTTATATACTGTATAAGATCATGCATTTGTAATGTTCATAAATAACAAATAATTTTGAAAAGTATAAATTTTAAATTTTGAATCTTTATATTTTGAGAATTTAAATTTTTAATTTGAAATTTAATGTTTCAAATATCCAAGGGAAAAATTATGTAAAATTCATAAAAAATAATTACTTGATATTAAAATTATTTGTTATTTATTTTTCTCGCATGAATGGTGATTATAAATGTACCACTCTTTTTCCCATCTTCGCACTTAGCCTGTCCACCCCCCTCCTTTTTTGTTTTTTTTTAATATTTTGTTGTAAAATCTTTTATTTGCTTGTTTCAATAAATAAAAAAAAACTTGTTGTGTTGATGCTTTGAATGAGTAAAATTCAAGGAGTTTAGTTTGATAGTCAATCTCATATTATATCTTTCTTGCTATATTTTTTTTCTCTACTCATTTCTTCACAAAAAAAAAAAAAAAAGAAAATTTTCACAATATTTTTCCATAAATTTCACTCAAAACCTAGTTGGTGTTGCCAACCATGATTCCTTTGCTATATGACCCAGACTTGTTTAGGAGGCCAATTGGTGATCTTAACCCCTTTAAAATCCTTGAAAACAACTCCATAATTAAACTATAAAATTTTCGGGCTTTTGCTCTAACCCAAATCATTTTTGAAAGCCTAAAACTCTAAATTTGTATTTTAGGCTTGGCTAGATTTTCATCAGACTTTGAATTTTTTAAAATTCTCAAAAAAATCTAAAATTCTTGGAAAGTTGAAGATTCCTCTATAATAATTCCAATTGATTCTAAGGCCTAGGAAACTCCATCTCTTCTCAATAGTATCGTGAAGTTGGAATTATTGCTCTCAGATTAAACAAGGTTCTTACCTAGATTGATTTATTTGTTGCCTTAAATTCACATCAAATTGAACCAAATAAAACATATACACCACTTTTAAGAATTTTGGGAACTGTTTTAAACCATATTTGAAGGCATCAAAAGGGCATAGGCGAAAGTTTTAAGATTCTTGGTTAAAGAATTGTTTGGTGACTTTTGTTAAATGATTTTATAAATCTTGAGACTTTTTGGCTATGTCACAATGTAATTATTTTCTTATGATCATATTCACGTAATTTTGATGGGAGTATTAAGGGATTATAATTTTTTTCCTTTAGTATCTTATTTGAAAAATCCTCTGCCATCCATTCTACTTGCTTTTTTATAGTGAATTCACCACCATCTCAATGGAAAAAAAAAAAAAAAAAGTGAAGGTAAATTTTTCTACAAGTGCAAATTAAATCAACTTGGCAAAATAGAGTTTTTCTTAGTGGAGGAGAATTATTGTGGTGCGAGGTACTAATCCATGAAGAAATGGACAACCAACCATTAAAGCTTAGAGCAAGAAGATTGTGCTTAATCAACAAACTGCAAAAAGAGTCTAGGGTTTTTTGTAACTATTGTTTAAGACTATATGTTGTATAAGATTATGTATTGGTAAATTTGAGTATTTAAATTTTTGAAACCCAAATTGTTTAATTTGAAATTTAATTTTTCAAATTTATAAGAAAAAAAATGCAAAATTTATAGAAATAACTCATTGATAATTAAAATTATTGATTAATCATTTTTCAATCAACGGTTGCTGATCATAACTCTTCTGGAGGATGATTATGGGTGATTATATATTCTTAACTACCCCTCATCCACATAATTGGAAAACTACCTTACCTCTCTCTTTTATCATTTATATATATATATATATTATCGTAAAGCCTTTAATTTTAATTATTGAAATTAAAAAAAAAGAAGCTTGATGTTATTGTGATGATGTTCTGAGTCATAAAAATTAAAGGAGATTGGCTTGGTAGCCAATCTCACAATAAAAGGTTGTTTCTCTCTTCCAACTAGTCACTTTGGTGTGTGAGTATATTATTTTTTTCTTATTTTTTTCTTATTTTTTTCTTATTTTTTTCTTGCTATGTTCTTTATCTAATGAACACAACTCTTCTTAAAATAAAGAAATTTACCATTATATTTGCCTAAAAATTTGACTCAAATCCTAGTTTGAGCTGCCAACCACGGTTCTTCAACAAGACCTAGTTTTGTTAAGACCTACTCTTGTTCTAGAAGCCAATTGGTAGGCTAAAACTCCTTGAACATCCTTAAAAAATGTTAGAATCAAACTATAGCCTTGTAATAAGACATATAAAAGTTTCCTGTCATTTACTCTCATCCATATATCTTTTTTAAAGCCTAAAACCTTAAAATTGTATTTTCGACCATATGAGAGCTTCATCAGGCCTTGTCTTTTAAAATATACCGAAGAAACATCACAATTCTTGACTCAATTGAATTTAGACTCATCCCTATAAGAACTTTTAAGTGATTTCAAGGCCCGAAACCCTTCTAGTTCTCCTCAATTGAATTTTGTAGTTGGAATTGCTACTCACGGTTGGACTGGGTTTTGACCTAGGCTGACCAATTTGTTTTCTTAAACCTTAGATCCATATCAAATTGAATCTAACCAAAGCCTATACATCATTCCCAGGGACCTTTGGAAGGGTTATAAACCATATTTGGAAGTGTCATAAACCATATTTGGTCCCCCATCGAGAGGGTCAACCACATACTACAGACGGTAATGTGAATAAGTGTAAATATCAATGGCTGGTTGAAAAATTAATTTGCCTTCCTCACACTGAGCCAGCTATTAGTTTTCCTATTGGCGTGATGGGCCACTTTGTGAATAATATGCGAAGAAAACATGGAGGTTGTGCTTAATACTTGTATACTTAAAAATGGCTTCAAACAAAGGATTATTTTTTGAAAAGATGTCTAGAGGATAGTTCAAAATATTTACTTGTGTGGATTGGGTCTGTTCTATTATTGAACACAGCCCAACCAATTGGTGCTGCACTTATCTTTGGGAAAATTTGGTGATTAGTGAAGCAAAAAGTAATATGTCATGGCACGTAGCAACACGGAAGCATCGTTTCAAGCTAGAAATCTTGGAGAAGGTTACTCAGAGAATCTAGAATCTTAGTTGCAAGATGAATGAGGATGTATAAAAAATAAAAGGAAAACTACTGAGAATGTACAGCTATAATGAGTCTGCTATTATTATTGAAAAGAATCCTGTCTAGCTAGACAGAACAAAATATGTGGAAATATATATAAAATTTCATCAAGGAAAAGAAATTATTAGGAGTTAGCTCTTATCTATACACCTCAAATGGTGAACAAATTACATTGAAGGCCTCAACTCGAAGAATGGCTTGATTGATATTTTCAGTTCAACTCGAGGAACACAAAATTTCATAATAATTTTGTTACTATAAATCGGTTTATTTTGTTTTCTGAAGTGAAGGATCCACATATTACGTTATCTGATTCTTAGTCCTTTTATTGCTTATTTTAGGGGGTGTTTATCTGCAACCAAGATCTAATTAAAATATGATTTAGTAAATCCTACAAATCTGGATTTTTCAAATCCAGATGCTACTTAATCTAGAATAGTGTTTGGTTCAGTTAAGATTAAATCTAGTAAAATCCGTTTGTCGTGTTTGACATTTTATTTTAAGATTTAACAACAATTGATTTGCAAAGAATTTAAATATGAAATACAATGCTCACACCATAACTACTTAAATCAGAAAATTTGCTGTGGTATGATATGTTTGAAAGTCAAAAATAACATTTTTTTTTAAAAATTCTATAATGAATAAAAATTAAACGTTGTAAGAACCTAAAAATCTACTCAACTTTCTTATATGTCTCCACCTTAATCTCCTCAAGAATCCTCTTGGCTCCCATATGCCGCTCTGGCATGAGATCCCACAATATGGTTGGCTCCTCTTTCTTCCATCCCTGAATCTGCCATGTGGCGCCGAGGAACTCTGCCAAATTTATAATATCTTCTTTTCCTCAAAACTCTATTTTTTTACCCTCTTTGACTTCGTCTCCAATGTCTTTGTTCTCCATTGGAAACTCCCCATGTGAAGCCCTCATAGGGATTGCGTTCATCCGATTGACTTCTCCTTTGTAGCTTTTTTACTTTTTTTTCTCGCTGTGAGACCACTCTCATAAATGAGCTCGCAAAGCTTTCTTCCATAGTGAAAGAAAAAAAATTTTTTTTTAGGATGTGTAGAAAAAGTGAAATGGGGCAAGGGATGATGTTAAATTCAGAAGAACTGGAACAATCCGTTTGAAGTCGATGGCGAACAGTGAGGCGATCGCATTGAATTCGTCTCTTTGGGGCACTGTAACAGTAGCCTCGCTGGTGAATTATTCTTCCTAAAGCTAAATCCATCAAATACCACGACCGATCGTATTTAATAAATCCAAATTTACGTTGAAATGGAGAAGAAAATTGGATTTAGCGGAATGACGGATTTGACTTCCCTTTTTTCCATATTTGGCTGGATTTTCGTTATATCTAGCCATAGATTCTATTAAAAGCATGCTACCAAATAGCCCTTTAGTATGGACAATTAGGGAACAATTCTCCTTGATTCGAGTAAGCATATTCCTCTCTCATTTTTATATTGTACAGTCTATTATTGGGGATTTGGGGCCAAGCAAATCTGATTTTTTTTTTTCTTGGAAAAGTTTTACACAATAATACACTTTACTTGAGCTTGGAAAAGTTTTACACAAAGCTAATATTTTATTATGCTCGGCTTTCAGTTTACATTCTTGGAAAAGTTTTACACAACAACAACAACAACAACAACAACAACAAAGCCTTAATCCCACTATGTGGGGTCGGCTACATGAATCCTTTTTCTCCATTGCGTCCTATTTAGTATCATATTTTCATTCAAAAGTAAAACCAAAAGCATAAAAAAAAAAAAAAAGAAGG
>NW_018164816.1:1063002-1074269 GCF_001263595.1 Phalaenopsis equestris
GAGATCCCACAATATGGTTGGCTCCTCTTTCTTCCATCCCTGAATCTGCCATGTGGCGCCGAGGAACTCTGCCAAATTTATAATATCTTCTTTTCCTCAAAACTCTATTTTTTTACCCTCTTTGACTTCGTCTCCAATGTCTTTGTTCTCCATTGGAAACTCCCCATGTGAAGCCCTCATAGGGATTGCGTTCATCCGATTGACTTCTCCTTTGTAGCTTTTTTACTTTTTTTTCTCGCTGTGAGACCACTCTCATAAATGAGCTCGCAAAGCTTTCTTCCATAGTGAAAGAAAAAAAATTTTTTTTTAGGATGTGTAGAAAAAGTGAAATGGGGCAAGGGATGATGTTAAATTCAGAAGAACTGGAACAATCCGTTTGAAGTCGATGGCGAACAGTGAGGCGATCGCATTGAATTCGTCTCTTCGGGGCACTGTAACAGTAGCCTCGCTGGTGAATTATTCTTCCTAAAGCTAAATCCATCAAATACCACGACCGATCGGATTTAATAAATCCAAATTTACGTTGAAATGGAGAAGAAAATTGGATTTAGCGGAATGACGGATTTGACTTCCCTTTTTTCCATATTTGGCTGGATTTTCGTTATATCTAGCCATAGATTCTATTAAAAGCATGCTACCAAATAGCCCTTTAGTATGGACAATTAGGGAACAATTCTCCTTGATTCGAGTAAGCATATTCCTCTCTCATTTTTATATTGTACAGTCTATTATTGGGGATTTGGGGCCAAGCAAATCTGATTTTTTTTTTCTTGGAAAAGTTTTACACAAAGCTAATATTTTATTATGCTCGGCTTTCAGTTTACATTGGCTTGCATTAAAAATGGGAGACCGGGGATGGCTGAGAGGGCTGTGATGCTTGCTGAAAAAAGGATATCGAATGATAAATGGCCAGAATATTATGACACTCACACAGGTAGGTTTATTGGTAAGCAAGCAAGGCTGTATCAGACATGGACTATAGCTGGATACCTTACGTCCAAGATGCTTTTGGATAACCCCGAGTTGGCAACTATCTTGACCTGTGATGAGGATCTAGAGCTTCTTGAGTTCTGTATCTGTGGGCAAAGAAAAAGCTCTCGAACTAAATGCTCGCGGCTTGCTGCAAGATCTCAGGTCCTTGTTTAATTAGTTTCCCAAGCCCATTGAAACCCATACATGGCTTTCATAGAAAGTTGAGCCAGGCATACCATACACTTGAAAAGAATGGGCAGGTATTCTTTTGTCACATACAGAATAAATAGTTTTTGCTCCATCTTTGTTCGAAATGTATCTACACCATGTTCATATTTAGTTACCATTATTTATGGGAATCAGTGATAATAAATATGACATCTGTATCAGCAAGCTATTTGTTTTTGTCCCAAAAGTAATTCTATTACACGCATGTAATCATATAAATTATAAACGCATACACAATACATATTTTTTAGTGCATTATACAATTTTCAAGTTTTTTGAAGCACGCGACTTTAATATGGTTTGGAATAAACACAGTAGCTGTTTTGCATGAGTTACACAGAGACGATTTCCTCTAAGGCCTAATGAAACATTCTGCTATCTTCCAAGTCTCTTCTGCATAGCAGGTGATGCCTGTCCTTTCATTGTAGTAATTTTCTTTTGTGGATATCTGGTTTTTGTTACTCTTTCCTCTCTTCTTTGTGCAGCTACACACAGTGCTTAAATCACTCTCACCTGATGCTTCCAATGATTCACCAATTTTATCCTGTCCTCTTATAAGAGCTTGGAAAAATAGGAGAAGAGATGCCATGTCTGATTTGACTCTCAGCTGCTGCATTCTTCTGTCTTTATATTCACAATAAATGCTTTCTATATTCATTGCAGGTAAAGAGTATGGTTAGTTGGTTTATCATTGCAACAGAAGTTTGGGTGCATCACGCAAATTGTCTCAGGTTCATGAAAAAATTATGATTTATGCTTTTCTTCAAGTATGAAAAATAATTGGTGATGTCTAAAGGATATAAATAAAGCTAGATATAGTCAATAGTTGTTTACCCACCATGCCAACATGTTAATTTTGAGGTGAAGTAAGCTGCACATAACAAATTGGTTGTTCCTTTTGATTGCACTTGCTTAACGAATAATTTAGTAAGATTATTTCTTTTGATAACAATTAATTTTCATCTTAATGAATACATATAAGCAATCTCTGCCCAACTAATATTTTCTTGTGTTGGAAAATGTTTTGGGCTAGCAATAATATGAACGAGGACTGAGAAAAAACAAAACTAGCAAAGAAGACAGAAAAAAAAAGCATTTTAATTCCTCAAAAAACCAGTTACAGAACCTACTAATAATAATTAAAAAAAAAGTACAGAATGCTCACCCCCAAGGTTCCACTCCCAAGCTACAACTCCACGTGAAAAAGAAGCTCCAAAAATAACATGTATACCCATCCAAGAAATGCTCCAAAACATAAAATTGTATACCCGTTTAGCCTCCAAAAAAGTAAGCAAAATCCAGAAATTAGTGGCTTTAACTCTAGGTACGGAATGTCAAGTGAATCTCCATGCAGCAGAATCTTAATTGAAAGAGGAAATGTCTCCTCAATCGCCACCTTTTGCAATCCAATCAGCAAAAGGTATAAAGCTAATTGGATTATGCCTTTTTGCATTCCAATTGGCGGCTCTATTTCCTTCCCTAGGTATAAAGCTACACACAACATACAATTTACCAACAAGACAAAAGATACGATTAATTTGCAACAAAATGAACCAAGGGGGATGTCTAACTCCTTAAGAATATTAGTTAGCTCCAATGAATCTAACTCCATGCGTATATAAAACATTTTAAATGTGGCAGCCAATTTGACCGCCAATAATACAACCCAAACTTCTGCTTCCAACGCACTGTTTGCTATATAGGGAGAATGAAAAATACATATGCATTTATCTGTGAATTCCCGGAATACCCCTCCAGTTCCAGCTTTGCCTTTAGACCAACCATCATCCGTATTTACCTTGATTCAAGGGCTGTTGGGTTTCCTCCATATAACATGTTGAATCCTACTTATAATATTTTGCTTATCTGCTTCCTGGTATTGTTCCTGTAAATAATTAATACTAGCCAAAAAAACATAATAAACCATAGCATAACTGATAATTTGATGTATAAATGCTACAACATTGGCCACCACTATCCTCTTTCACCCTCACATTATCATGTTTATATGAGTTGTGAGCCATCCAGATAAACCATAAGACTATATAAGGAACTTACTTAGTGATATGATTAGCATCATGCCCCACGTTCCAATTGGTTGTGCACTGCTGCATAATGCTCCAGCCACTGTCTGTTATTAGCAAGCCCGATTTCCTTCCAACTGCGTTCTAGATATGCATAGTATAGGTACAAGTAATTAATAGATGTTTGACTGTTTCCTCATCACACCTACAGAACACACATTGAGAAGGCAACCTTAATCCTTTTAGTTTAAGTATATCATCGGTGGGTAGCAAACCATTATATGCTTCTCCAAATAAAAAAGGACATTGAAGGAGAAAAATTTACACCACACTTTATTTGCCCATGTAACAATGCTCCAGTGACGCAGTTTTAGATAGATAGCTTTTATGAGAGATTGTAGAAAAGAATTTAGCAAGCAATTTATCCTTTTGAGACCTACAAAAAAGAATCTTGGAGATTGAGCAAGCAAACTCCTTCCTCACCAGACTATCAAGAACATCAATTTTCAGGTGCCTTGCCAACAATCCACCACTTTAACTTCACCATAAAACTCATTGTAAAAGTTAGTAAAATCTTCCATACACCATGTATCCTTCCTAAAGGAGATATTGCCTTCTTCAAGATTACAGAGTATATCGCTTTCAACACAATTTCTTACTTTAAGCATTCCTTCCCAATTCCCCATTTTTATAAACCACTTGAGTAGGGTGCAATCCCCTACAACACATTGCATGCATGTACATAACCCAAATGGAATTCAAATTTCTGAAGTTCAGCCACCGCTTAATGTTGTTTATTTCTGCAATATGTTATTAATCTCTAAAGCCAAGGCCACATGCATATTGTGGCTTACAAAGTTCTTTCCACACATCACACACTCTTTTCTTTTTGTCACCAGCACATAAGAACTTATTGAATAATCTTTATAGCATTAATTATGTGCTAGCATTTAAACGAACAACTTAGAGCACATAAAGAGGAATAGTGCTCAAAACACTTTTAAGCAAAGTGAGTCCTCCCCCAAAGGATAGAAATGAATTGGTCCACTCCCCAATTCTATTTTAAATTTTACATACAATGACATCAAATTGTATTTGCTTCCTTCTACCAATCAACAAGATTACCCCCAGTTATTTAAGAGGCAATTCAGTCACTGAAAGGCCGGTATAATTGTTAACCCAGCTTTTCACCGTCAATCCCATATGCTTACCAAAAAAGATTTGACATTTATTTAGGTTGAAGGACATATTTGATGCCTTCTGAAAATTTAACAGGAGTTTATAGACCTTTTTCATTACATAATGGCTTGCATTAGTGAATAGGATAGTATCATCCGCATAAACAAGGTGACTTATCAACATTTTGGCTTTGTGATGATATTGCATTAGTGAATATGATAGTATCATCTGCATAAACAAGATGATTTATCAACATTTTGGCTTTGTGATGATATTGTGTCTCCCGACCCTTTGCAAATTATTAACCATTCTAAAAAATAATCATAAAACAGACCGAAAATAGTTGGAGAGAGTGAATCACCTTTTTTTAATACCTCTATCAGATGTAAAAAGCCACGAGGCTCTCCATTATAAGAACAAAATAGTGATGGCCGTACATCCATCTTTTAATAAGATTGCAGATGGTTTTATGGAAACCTATTCCCTTCAACACCTCCATTATGAAATTCCAACTAAATGAATCATATGCTTTTTTAAGATCTAGTTTGATAATTAAGTTTTCACTTCTGTATTTTCTATCCAAGTCATACATTAGTACTGGACCCAATAAAATATTATCAATGATATTAATGCAAATTGGCTCAATTTAATCAGAGTGGAAAGGTGGGGTTGCAATTTGTCTAGCAAGATCTTACTAATTACCTTGGAGATCACTATAGTGAGACAGCTGGGCCTAAAGTATTTTGGGCACAAGAATAATAGTCGACACATCTCCTCCCCCAGAAAAAAGCTCCATACAACAGCAATGACATCAATTTTGATATTATCACAACAAACCTTACAAAATTTAATAGTGAAGCTATCAGACCCTGTTGTTTTATTATTCTCAATTGAGTTTATAGCCTCCCAGATTTCAGTCTCATTCTGTGGCCCGGTAAGATTGAGAGTACTAGTGAATTGAACTTGGTCTTGTAGAAGATTTAAACATAGTGGATGTGTAACCCCTCTTTTACCACGAAGATTTTAAAAAATTCCACTCCACTTTTACATCTCTCTTCTTGTGTAGTTAACCAAACCCTTCCTTCCTTGTGAATTCTCACAATTGTGTTGACGCTCCTCTTATTTTTAACGCACGCATGAAGTATTGTGAAAAATTTTCCTCCTCCAAAAATGCACTTTACTTGCTTTCTGCTTAAGGAAATGCTCTTCACGTTTCATAGCTCTTAGCAAATTATTGTGTGCCTTAATTAATTCATCCCTAACCTGATTATCCTCCATGTCAATTTCTTCCAACCTTCTAACTTCTTCAACCTTTATAACCCTATTTGGTAGATCCCCAAAAACCTCTCAATTGCTAGTTTTGAGTGCTTTAGCAATATTTTTATGCATTCTCCATAAATCAAACCATCCATTACCAGTTACATAAGTCCCCTAGCTTCTTTTTACATAGTGTATTAAATCCTGATGATTGGTCGATTGACGTCAATGTTTGATGTCACGAGTGTAGGGTGTCCGCCCACATGGCTTAGTGTAGTCTACGGTCAGTCCGTAGCATTCGGTAGCTCAAGACACCCACCTGGGACCTTCTAGCACTTGTTCGGGGGTAAGTAGCTAGTTTTGGTGGCAATTCAAACAATGGAAAATTCCCTTTGGGAGGCCCATTTGGGATGTGAGGCGTGGTTGGTACCTAATTTGGGGAAGGCAACTCTGACAAACTTTGGCCAACTCCAGATAACTCTCCAGTGAGGAGGGCTGTTTCACTCTTTAGGGATGACTTGCGGACTTCTTACCACCTTCTATAAGAGCTTCTTTCCGAACTCCAGTGGACATCGTGCAAACATCGAGGTGGTGAGTTACTTTTCATAGCTAGCCCTAGGTTTTAGTTGTGGTAGGCGTGTATGTTCGATCGCCCGCCCGGAATGCGTGCGCCGGCGTGAGCCAGCGCAGCCACTTGCCCACATTATGTATCGTTGGATTTCTAGAGTGAGCCTTTAGGGAAGGGTTTTCCATGCATGACCAATCCCCCTACGAAAGTCTAGTGAATCCCCTTTGTTGTGAACCCTAGCATAAACCCAATTTGGTTGGATTCCCTTACTCCCTTTGCTTTGGATGACCCAATTTCCCTGGAAATTGGGAGGTTGGACTTGACAAAGTGAGAAAAGCTTTATAGCAAGCTCACTTTGTAAAACTTTGGAGGTGTTCTGAAATTGGGAAAAGCTTTGTACTTAGCCCAACCTCACGACGACATGGAGAATCCCCCCACCCCCTTTTGAAAATCCAGGGAGAACTTCCCCACATATCTTACCAAAGCAAGAGACGACGATGTCGCACATTTAAGTGCTAACCCTAGCTTTTCCAAGAGAGGTCGTTAGTACAAGTATGGCGTCGGCTATTTTTTTTTAAATAAGATTTTTTTTTTTAAATTTAAATTTAGTATAATATATAATGTAGTTTTAATTTTGTGAAAATTGTATTTTTATTATTTTTGAAAAGTGATGAGACCAGTTAGACCTCATATATCTAATAGTTTAAATAGCTGAGCACGATACCATAAATGATATATCATCTCAAAGGATGAATGCATCACTTGTTGGTAGGCTTAACTATCTAAACTTAAAAGCTTATGACTCTATTTTGGCCTGTGAATTTATAGCCGACAAGTTCCCCTATCTAATACAAAGATTAGAGAGGGTTTAAATTAACCTGGGTTCTTAATTCCCTATAGAGGCAAACCCCTATAGTTAATTACATCTTAGACAATCGAAGTCACCTAAATTCACAATAGGCTTGGACTGCTGAATATAATAGTTCCAAGTTGCTCTATCTCGAGTCACTTCACTCAAATGATTTGTAGGCAATAAACGAGCAGAACTAAAATAATGCCATGCCTTTGCAGTGACATCCAACTTTGAAGTAGAAAAGTTTACCCTTCTTTCATTTGTAATCTTCCATAATCCTCTCCAAACAATCAAAGATGAAATAATCTCGTCTAGGTCCTCCTCAGTAGGATTATAGTTTGAATAAAAGCATAACATACTCGGGGGCAATTTATAAAATTGATTAATTACCTTAGGAGAAAATGATACTGTCTTCCCCCTCACTATGGCTCCTTCTTCATCAGCCTCAGAGAGATTAGCATAGAACTCTTGTATCTCTGAAATCACAACGACAGTAGAAAATAACAGAATCGCTCCCACCGGCGACTAACTATCAACTCTTCAGCAGCTCCTCCCGGATTTTGAAAACATCGCTCAGGAATTAATTTTCTCAAATGCAGTGCATCGCTATACCGATCCCGAGCTCTCGAACTAACAAATTTACTTGAATCAAACAGAGCTTTTCCCATGCTTCTCTTCATTCTTGGTGCTATTTTCTAAAAAAATGTATAAAATTCAAAATAAATTCGACAATCATCTCCAAATCACTAAAGTCAACTCGTAAAAGCTTAAAATAACAAATCCATGCATTTTCCAACAATTTTTCCAAAATTTTCATCATGAATAGTGATTTTTGGGTAGCTCATGAATGTGCTCAAAAGACATGGTGAAAATAAAAAATTTTTGCATAGAAGTGAAGCTCTTACCTCAAGAAGATCAAATCTAAGAAATTTGGCTTGAATCCTCCAAGAAATCTTTAAAATAGGTGATGCCCTAGCCTAGAAATCGCAAAAAATCGAGGAAGAAGGCGAGCTAAGGTGCATTTATGGAGCTTTTCATACCAAAAATTTACATAAAACCATTAACGAACCAATTTTCATGAACCGACGCTTAAGCACGAATGGTTCAGCACTCTGTCACTAGTCTATCGGTTTAGGCTGCGCTTAAGTGCGGGTTTTGATGCTTAGTCGCCAGTGCATAAATTTTGATTTTTTCAATTTAAGTGAAATGCACTCCTAGCCTAAGTCAACCAGCCCTCTATGATCTCAAAATACTGTAACAACTATTTTCTACCCTCTTAACTCTTTTCTTACTCAGGATTCATCGATTTAAACTAATTAAATCCAACGCTAAATAACACAAAATTTAACACAAACAAAACATTTATATTAATTCACGAACAATTACAAACACTTTCAAATACATAAATTCTCAATCTAAATAGTCTCGGATGAGAAAATTCCTAGCACAAACACTAAACAATATTAACACATAAAGGCACATTAAAACACACTTAACATTAACAAATACTAAATACATAAACACAAATTCACAAACTTAATTCCCCTCTCTAGTTGATGGAACAAATTCTGGCTTATCGTTAGTCTCTCCTTCAACATTTGGAATGTAGATTTGAAAGAATTGATGATGATTAATAACTCTGGTTGAATCTTCTTCAATCCACTTGGTATGACTAAACTGCATCTTAAGTTGCCATCTCATATGATCCAGATGTTCGTTAACTTCCATCGCTTTCGCTTTAATTGAAGCTATGTTAGCCTCATTCTTAATGATTTTCTCCGCTATTCCTTCGATACTAATGACAAGGAAACCGTTATATAACTCTTGCTCACTTTGACCAATCAACTTCTTTTTCATTGCTTCCTCCTTCTTCAAATCACTCTCCCAAGAAAACATTTTTCAAAACTTCTCTCTTTTCACTTAGAATTTAAGAGTTAAATGGAGGTGTGGTGAAATTTCTCCTTATTCCCTTTTATTTATAGGCTTTAAACCTCCCCCATAACTCCTAGGCACGTCCTAGAGCTGCTTTTATATGTTCAAGTTAACCAATTCGCAGTTAGAACTTTTAGAAACCAAATTCACACATGTTTTTTAACTGTCGTGCTTAAGCGTCGGATCTTGGCGCTTAATTGCCAGCGCTCAATTTAGCACAGGTCAACTTAAAGTCCAAACATTCGTTCTAATATGTCTAAGTCATCTTTTAGGGTCTGGGTCTTAGAATAATCTTAGGGTCTTAGAATAATCACTAACTCATTATATGGTCAAAATACTACCAAAATTTTTTAAATCACACAACAACATAACAATATAAATAAACACAAATAATTATAGGGTGCCTCCCACAGAGCATTTAATCACTAACTCATTATATGTTCAAAATACTACCAAAATTTTTGAAATCACACAACAACATAACAATATCAATAAACACATAGATAACTATGGGGTGTCTCCCACAGAGCGCTTGGTTTAATGTCGTCAGCCCGTCGTAACCAATGCTTATTCTGGTTGACCCAACATCAGAAAATCATTTAATTGAAGTTGTTCACCTAAAAAGTAAGATTTCAACCTGTGACCATTCTCTTGAAATATTTTATCAGTTTTAGGATCTTTAATATCTACAACTCAATAGGGATAAACTTTCATCACAACAAATAGACCCATCCACTTGGACTTAAGTTTGCTTGGAAATAATTTTAACTTTGTATTGTAAAGCAAAACTTGTTGTCATGGCTGAAAATTTTTAGTTAAAATCCTCCGATCATGCCACATCTTCATCTTTTCTTTGTAAACCTTAACACTTTCATAAGATTCATTCCTTATCTCTTCAAGCTCATTTAATTGCAATAACATTTTCTCACCAGCATCTTTCAAATTGTAATTAAATTTCTTAATAACCCAATATGCTTTATGCTCAAGTTCAACTGGTAAGTGACACACTTTCCCAAATATTAGCCTGTATGGGGACATTTCTATAGGAGTTCTATATGCAGTCCTATAAGCCTACAAAGCATAGTCAATTTTAGCTGGCCAATCCATTTTAGTTGGGTTAACAGATTTTTTCAATATTCTTTTAATTTCACGATTGGATAATTCAACTAAATCACTTGTTTGAGGATGATAAGCAATAACAATTCTATGATTTATATGATATTTCTTTATTAATTTCTCAATTACTGTATTTCTGAAATGACTTTTCTCGTCAGTTATGATTACTCTCGGCATCCTAAATCTACAAAATATATGCGTTCTTAAAAATTTTGCAACACTTTGAGTATACATCGAGGTAAAGAAACAGCTTCTATGCATTTGGATACATAATCTACTGCTAACAATATATATAAATTTCTGAAAGATGGTATAAATGATCCTATAAAATCTAATCCCCAAACATCAAATATCTCAACTTCTAACACATAATTAAGGGGCATCTCATTCCTCCTAGAAATATTGCATACTCATTGACATTAGTCACAATTTTTAATATAAGCATTAACATATCTAAAAATTGTAGGCCGATAAAATTTAGATTATAAGATTTTTTATGTTGTTTTATCAACACCAAAATGTCCGAGAAAAAAAAAATTGATGATATGAGTGCTCTTATCGTATTTTTGGATAATTTCATAAGAGTCTTTTAAAGGCACACATCTTCGAATTATAAGATCCTTTTCTTGTTTATATAAGAATGGGTCATCCTAAACATAAATCTTAGCTTCAGATACAAATTTCCTCTTCTATATATGTAGAAGTCACAATTTTTAATATAAGCATTAACATATCTAAAAATTGTAGGACAATAAGAGCCAGATTGTAAAATTTTGTATGTTGTAGATTTTTTATGTTGTTTTATCAACACCAAAATGTCCCCCAAAATCAAAATTATGATATTTTTGGATAATTTCATAAAAGTCTTTTAAAGGCACACATCTTCAAATTATAAGATCCTTTTCTTGTTTATATAAAAATGGGTCATCCTAAACATAAATCTTTGCTTCAGATACAAATTTCCTCTTCTATATATGTAGATCACCTAAAAAAACTTTGCACCCCCCAACTCTAGCTAAAGGGTATAAATGAGTCGGGTCAAGCTCTAAACATACCAAATAAATTGATTAATTAATCAAATTTGAGCTCCAGTTTGAGTTTAAATCGACAAGTTCATGCCTGTTTATTTACTAATATA
>NW_018164816.1:1076304-1078013 GCF_001263595.1 Phalaenopsis equestris
AGTTAAGAAAGACTGGAGATCGGCGGTGAGTGTGGCAGATGAGATGGTTCATGTTTGTGGTTTTGGCTGCGGAGTGGCTGAAAGGAGATTGGGACGGGGAACTGGGAGAAGTAGAAAATATTATATCATGACTCTTAACAAAATTTGTGCTTTGAGTCCAATAACAGAGCGCCAGGTGTTAAGTGGAGCCTACTTAACACGTGACGCCCAACCATTGAACTCTGAATGCATTCAAAATCCCAATGTAATATTTTCTCAGGGAGAAGCATTTCCTATTGTTGCTTTGTTTATGTTATGAATTTTTTGCTCTATATTTTGAAATTTTAATGTTGGAAGGAAACAAAAAAAATGATAGGATGTCCTCCAATTTAGATAATTAAAGGTTTAAATGGGATTTAAAATTAGTGGGTTATATAATTAAATATAATTTAGGTATTAGTTAGGTGAATACATAAACTTTTTTAATATATATGTAAATGTTGTTATCTCAAATATATGATATATTTTCTTTCATTTATTTTCAAAATTATGAGATTATAAAACTATCAGTTCTATGAGCATGTGCATTTTTATAAGCCGTGTAATTTATAAATTTGATGTTTAAAAAGTACACCTAAATTTTAAAATATTTCATTTTTTAAATTACATGTTTTCAGATAAGATAACAAGTACATTAAAATGAATCACATGAAGACTGATGCTTTATCTCAATATAATGAAAACATTCAAGATGAGCAAGAAACACTATGTATAGAATTATCATTAGCAATATATATATATATATATATATATATATATACCACCACAATGTAATAGCTAAATTATGAGTTTGAATTTTTTAAATAATATTTATGTGTTCAATCATTTTAGGACATAAAATCTCGTATTGTTCGTAAGCTCACACAACCTGAGAGGTGTGGAAGCAAGTGATAGGGGAGTCTCTAGCACTCAGGTTCTTGATTATTTCCCCTCAATTTTAGGAGAGAATGGTTCAGAGGATGAGTTTTTTATTTTTAGGCGGGAGAGAGGGAGAACTCGACCTCTTTTTTGTCCCTCTCCTCATTGACAAAAGAAAAGATAAAAAAATTATAAAATTAAATTCTGTACAATACTGCACATGTTTCTTGTGTCTTGAAGAAAATGTCACGACGTGGATGTCAAGCAACATTTTCAATAAGAATGAGCACATGTTCTTAAATGCAATGACAATCTTCTACGACAGTCGGTTCATCCCGAGGTTGATCGAACACTTAGGCAGGTGGGTTCAGTCTGATTATTTTGACTGGTGGGTTCCGCTTGATCACTCTGCGGGTGAGCACCACTTGAGATTGTCTTGATTTTTAGATATGAGCCTTCCAGCTCACAAGACTTGTTAATCCTTATGTCATACTCATAGAAGAAGCCTTAATTAAATAAATGGTCATATCTGGATATACATTAAGACTTTTTACTAAATAATAATCACGATGAAATGATTGTACTCAACATGATTCAAACTCATGGCTCCACTATAATTTGAGCTTGTTCTAGTCTAGTTTAAACCTAATTTGCACTTTATTTGGATCATATGTCTGAATCTGATTCAGACTGATTTGACTTTATGGCTTGAACTCATAGTTAGAATTTTGTTTTCAAACTCTTTGAACCTTGAGATTTAATAAGTGAAATATAATCTGATTTTGGTCTGAATATGATCCAAACAAAGCATG
>NW_018164816.1:1078113-1080068 GCF_001263595.1 Phalaenopsis equestris
TTAAAGATAAACTTATAAATTTTAATATATTTTAAGTACATTTATAATAATATTTTTAAAAAATGAGTTGTTTCATGAGCTAACTGGTTGAGCCGAGACTAGCTTGAGCTTGGCTTGTTAGCACATTAACCCCAGCCCATAAACCACTTATTAAGCCGAGCCCGAGCACATTACAAGCCTAATCCTAACTGGAAATGCCAAAACTCTCTTTTATCCCAATAAGTATGCTGCCAATGCTCTTCTCTGCTCCGTCTCATCAGAGATTCATCTTCTCCGGCTCTATCTTTCATGGTATCCGCTTCGCTCCTCTTCATCAGATCCGTCATTGTACGATGATTTTTTTTCCACCTATGATGGCTCCGATGATCATAACCATCCTATTTCCTCTACTAATCCATCTCTTGTACAAACCACATTTCCAGAATCTGAGATCCAAATTCATGGCTCGGTGGCGCAGTAAATCTCCGAGAAATGAGGAAAAAATCATACTTCCATGCTAGAAATGGCATCCTCTTACTAACAGAAGCTTCCAACTTCAAAAATGGAACTGAAACCAGGCACTTTCTTAATGTCCATTTCTCGCATCATTCTCCTAACACAAATAACTTCATCCCATCGTCTTCTGATTGCATAAGCATCAGAAAGAAGCAAGTATCCACATGAATCATCAGCAAATAGCTTAATAACATTGGCAGACATGAGCTCTCCCAGTTCCCTATCTCCATGAGTTCTGCAGGCACTGAACAACGCCACCCATATCACACTATCAGGCTTCATGGGCATGAATCTGATGACTTCCATGGCCTCCTTAAACCTCCCTGCTTTCCCATAAAGATCGACGATGCACCCATAATGCTTCAAACTCGGCATGATTCCATAATCTCTGCTCATCTGTGTAAAATAATGAACCCCATTCTCAACCAGTCCGGCATGGACGCAGGCTTGCAGGACACCGAGGAATGTGACTCCATTGGGCCTCACATTGAGCTCTTGCTTCATTTGTTCAAAGAAGTCCACAGCTTTGGCTCCATAGCCATTGTTTGCCAGTCCAAAAATCAAGCAGTTCCATGATGCTACGTTCTTAGCGGGCATTGCAGAGAAAACATCCGTGGCTGTTTCAATCAGTCCACAATTAGAATAGATATGAATGAGGCTAGTTCCAAGCGAAAAGTTCAGCTCCAAGCCACTTACCACTATGTGGCTGTGCATGGCCCGGCCGATGTCCAGTTTGCCATGCTCAGCGCATGATGAGAGAATGCTAACTAAAGTCCCATTGCTTGGGAAAATATAAGACCTGCACATCACAGAAAACAACTTCAAGCCTGGCATCAACTCTCCATGGGTAAGAAAAGCATGGATCATTGCACCCCAGGAAACATTGCTTTTATTAGGCATTTGATCGAACATCTGTTGGGCATCACGCAGAGACCCGCAGCGACCATACAGGTGAACCAGCGACGTAGATGAGTGCATGGCGAGGTTGAGTCCATACTTAATGAGGTGGGCATGGAGCTGCCAACCATGGAGGAGAGCCAGGTTTTGGGAGCAGCAATCAAAAAGGAAGCAGAAGGTGTACTCATTGGGGTGGAGGCCCCTCAGGAGCAGGTTTTGATACAAAGGGAAGGATTTGAGAGGGTAAGATGTTTGAGAGAGTAACTTTATGGCTATGTTGTAGGAAAATAAATCGGGGTAATCGAGTTGGGAGAAGAGGAGGAGGGTGAGATGGGAGCTGAGGAAGGTGGAGGAGGATTTGAGAAGATGATTTGCTGCAAAGGTGGAGCGGAGGAGGCCTGAGGTAATGAAATGGGCATGTATTTGGTCGAATTGGTGGAGGACAGGGCATGAGCTTAGTCTAAAGAGAAGTGAAGAAAGACTGGACATCGGCGGTGAGTGTGGCAGCTGAGATGGTTCATGTTTGTGGTTTTGGCTGCGGAGTGGCTGAAAGGAGATTGGGA
>NW_018164816.1:1080168-1094779 GCF_001263595.1 Phalaenopsis equestris
AAGTCTTCCCTCCATCAAGAGGTAGGTAAAAATCCTTTAGGATATTGTACGACATCAATTCTTTAGGGTAAGATCTACCCATTAGAATTGATGCGCCACCCTTTGACTAGGTTAACGCTTTTTAACTTGTTGTTCTACCATCTGTTTCAGGGTTTTCTACTATACTGTTGTTGCAACTTTCTTTTTATTAGTATATTAATTATTTTGTTGACGACATTGTTTGACTTTTTGTTCTCAATTATTTGCACAACCTCGGGTTGATTCACTTTAGCGGGCTGGAGAGGTGGTTATGAAAAGCTATTCAGAGTTGTCAAAGCAATCATCTCTTCCATCTTCTTTTTGAGATTGGCTGATCTGTTCATTCTTTATCTTATTTGTTGCAATAACTGTTGAGTATACTCATTGGTTTTACTCTTCGTTCTTGATTGGCTCATGATCTCATAAAAACGATGGATCTTGTGTCTCTAACATATTTATGATTGCTTAATCTTCCTCCATTATCTCATCTAGATCATCATAATCTTCTTCCATCATAATTCCTCGCTCTTTCTCAATCTTCTTGAACGTTTCTCGTTCCATGGCATTGTCTTCTTCTTTTGTTACTTGTTCGACTTAAATTTTTTTTAAAACATTCATGAATCTCGTCAAGGACTTCTTCGTACAGCGTCTTTTTACATACTTGTTGTTCACTAGCACATATTATGAAGTGATTAAGTGATTTAAAACATATCAATATCCATTTGAAGAACCTCAGTTCTATCCTCAAGACAATTCCCATCCATCACTTCCATCACAAGTACTTTAATCATGTATTTTATGTCATTGGAGAGCTGCGATATGAGAAGTGATTTCAAACATATCAATACCCATTTGAAGAACCTCAGTTCTATCCTCAAGGCAATTCCCATCCATCTCTTCCATCACAAGTACTTTATTCATGTATTTTATGTCATTGGAGAGCTGCGATATGAAATGATTAAGCTTTCGCTGCTCCAAACTCCATATTTGATAAAGTAAACACTAGATTTATGTCCTTTTATTTTACAAATATCATTTCAACCTACATTTTATTTATAGTATTTTCTATAGAATAATTATGTCAATAGGATTGCTTCTAGCATAGATTAAGTATGAATCCACCTTTAGAGAAAGAAAACTATAACCAAGTCAAAATGTGCTAGAAGCAGTGGACTTTGACTTGAGATTATCATATAATTTTTAGCAATTTGGGAAAGTTCAGTCCATGAAGCAACTATCCTAAAAAATGTATTAGAATGATGTGATAATTTACCTGTTCGAGAAAGTATATAAATTAGGCCCATATAAAATTTCATAAGTAGTTACATTTTTTAATTAATATAAATTATTAATTTTGCACGTAAATGCTACTTAGCTGATAGTGGTTACTCAAACAAAAAAAGTTTTATCTCTCCATATCATGCAACAAGATAATACTTGAAGGTGTTTAGTGGTATTAAACCAACAAATCATAAAGAGTTATTCAATTTTTGATAGTCATTTTTGTGCACAATTATGAAGCATGTATTTGGTTCGTTGATGACCTACTTTGCAATTCTAAAGTGTGTGACATACTTTTCATTTGAAAGTGAAGTTGAAATTGTAGTTGTCTGTTATATATTACATAACTTGGTACTTACTGGCCGTGGATAATTTATTATCTCAGAAGATGAGTGAGTCAGACGAAATAGTGTTAGAAATAGATATGAATTCATTTTAGAAGACTCTTAAGATTAGTTAGAAAAAAGAGATTAAACATCTAGTGTCATGTGGAATCACATGGATACAATTGGGTATTAATCACAATATGATTTAAATTTTTTTTTTTGAAATTTATTAGTCTCACTTTGAGTGTAGCCATCTCAATTTTTTAAAAAATATTTTTTCCATTTTCAAAAAGAGATTTTTTCTTTTATATTCTTAGTATGTTTTGTATGCACATAATCTCTTTCCTTTTTTTTTTTTTGACAAAACAATATACTAAATTTACTATAGCTTTGTAAATATTCTTTACATATTTTAGGTAATATATTTCTAGCATGGTATTTACTATTTACATGAATGATTTGGCACAAAATAGTCAACTACATCAGCTGCTCCAAAGAACAAGAAAAAAAGAATATCATGTGGAACTTAAAGTCGGAGTGGTTCATTAGTTTGTTAAAAACTATAGTTTAGTATGCTGATTTGAATATGCAAAATCACTAAGAATTTAAGGAGTTTAATTTGTTTACCAAGGAGCTGTTCAAAAAACTAAAAGAAAAATTTAGAATTGATATTATAGGGTAGCAATATAAAAACCAAATTTGACATCGAAGAAATTCATGGAGTCATATTCAAAATGTTTAAGAAAAAAACTCATTTGTCTTGGGATAAAAGCATAAAAATTGTAATAATAAGTCTTGCGAAATGCATATCTCATATTTAAGTATTACTTTTACTCAAGTATTTTTTAAAAGTATCACAAAATGAAATTAATTCAATGATTTATGCTTATTGTGTCACGAGCTTTTCCTAACGATTCAACACTTCTCAATGTCCCCATTGCAAATTATATGAAGTCAGAGATGATATGCGGTGAAGGTCATGCTACTTGGGATTGGGCTAAGTCTGAAAATAATCAAACTCCACTTGGCACACAACAGATAGATTTGGATGGTGAGAAGTGTGAAGCTTTTGGTGAGATTGGAGGAGATGCATCATATCCTATGCAGTTTCCTTTAGTGGATATTAAGGAAGGTAGCGAAATAATGATGAAGCGGGATACATCATCTTCTTCAAATGAATGTGGCCCAAAGAAAAGCAAAAAAGTTCTGCTAATAATCAAAACATTCATGAATTTATTGCTATGATGGCTAACAACATCAATGAACTTTTTGAGTTGTTCTTAATAGAGGCCTTTATATAAATAGGAATTATGTGCTATTTATAATTTGAACTTTTTGAGTTTTTCTAAATAGAGGCCTTTATATTTGGTTTTTGGGTTCAGATGAATGCATTGAGATAGCATCTTAAACAAATGCTTAATTTCCTTGGCTGTACTGGATTTTATATTTAATTTTCCTGGCCAGATTGTAATGAGCTTGGTGACAGTATGTGGCTCCTTATTTTCCTCCAAGATTTCATGCTCAATTCATTTTCATAAAGAAAGGCTAGGCGTCAGATATGTAAACATAGAAGAATTGTGTGGTTTGTATGTGAATGCCCCTTTTAATTTTTAGCACAAGTTTGTCACTAGAAGTGAAGCCGAATATCTGCTGTTTTCTTTGGAGCATTGACTTACATACCACACAATACTTTTGTATGAAAATCTTCCATAAATTTGTGTTGCTAACTGCCTACGGCCAACAAGCAAAAACTTCCATGAATTAATAAGCCTTGAACTTTGACAACCTTTCAACCAACCATGCAGCTCGCAAAGGATTTTGCATATAATATTTGGAATGTGGTATAAAACCTTGCTTAACAGGATGTTCTTAAACTTTGACAACCTTTCAAGTAACCATGCAGCTCGCAGAGGATTTTGCATATAATATTTGGAATGTGGTATAAATGTAATGCATGTTCTTAGGAATTAGATGGTATGTATCAAAATAACTTTTTTGTTTGGCAAATTTACATGCATGTCACTCATTACATGTACCGAGTGGAGGTTAAGCACAACTTGATCCGAGCTTAATTGGAGTTGGATTTGATCAACTTTGAATTTAAAAGTTATTTTGACAATGAAATTATTCGAATCGGCTCCAATTTTGAATTTGAGAAATCCTTAGATTCATGCTTTATAAAAATTTCTTTTTGACACATCAATATTATAATGCACATGTATTTTATTATAAAATTTTAAATAAATATTTAAAATAATTTTTATATATTTACTTAGATGAAAAACCAAACAAACTCGAGTATTTTGAATGTACTGCTTTTTATTTTATTTTATTTTACATGAATATAACTAAACAGAAAAAATAATTAATATGTATTTACCATACAAGCAATCAAACAGCCGACTAGAGATATTATATTATAATTATAATATAGTGCATTCAAATTTATTATGTATTTTTTTGCAGGCAACCAAACAACCACTTAATGGAGAGAAAAATGAACATTAAACGAGATAGGAAAAGAAAATTACACGCTTTAGCAACTTAATTATTTGATCAAAAGGCTAAGGCCACGAGATAGGAAAATTACACGCATTAGCAACTTAATTATTTGATCAAAAGGCTAAGGCCAGATTAAGGGTCCGTTTGGGGCAACTTATAAGTGCGGGTGGTGTTTTCAAAACGCCATCGTACCGTTTGTTCACGCATTTCATCAGCTTATCCAAAAC
Organism: Phalaenopsis equestris; assembly: GCF_001263595.1. Taxonomy (NCBI): domain Eukaryota; kingdom Viridiplantae; phylum Streptophyta; class Magnoliopsida; order Asparagales; family Orchidaceae; genus Phalaenopsis; species Phalaenopsis equestris. Next base: position 1,084,523 of record NW_018164816.1, read on the forward strand.
TGCGTTTGAGTTTGTATCCTTCGACCCCTGTGACCGGCCCGCGGGCTGCATTTCAGGATAAGCAGCTTATCGTGAAATGCACAAGCTGCCCCAAACGAACCCTAAAAAAAACACAGTCTAGCTATTCGAAACTTTAAAGACTTCATCCAAGCTTAAGCACAACGAAATAGGCTTCTAACAATCCTAAATTTATAATTGAAACTAACTCTTAAGTTTTATCAGATTTATTAAATTTACGTTTTGCATAAGGTCACCCCCTTTCAAAATCATTACTTATTTTCTCACAATTAAATAAACTTAATTAAAACAAGTTTACAATGTATTAAAATATTAAGACTAGAGTACTTCAGAGTCACGAAAATCAGAACAGGAAATGTAAGTAGAATATGTACAATGCTTATTAGTGAAAGTTTCATAGGTATCCGAGTTGAGATTAAGCAGCCCTTAGGGTGCGTTTGGGGCAACTTATATGTTTCAGGATAGACAGTTTATCCTGAAACGCGGTCCGCGGGTCGACCACGGGGTTCGACCCACGGTCTGCGTTTAGTGTAAAAACGCAACCGTGTTTTTGGATAAACAGACAAAACGTGCGATTCAAACGGTACAACGGCATTTTCAAAAACGCCCCCGTACTTATTAGCTGCCCCAAACAGGTCCTAAAGGAGAAGTGAAGAAACTGAAATGAAATCCACATAGTTTATGAGTTGATCATATTAATGTACAAATACAGTCATTGATTTTGAGTTTTTTCTTCAAACTTAATGTCATATTCTTTCCGGTGAAAACAACATTCACAACATCCGAAAACTTTTCCTTTATGGCTGCTTTGATCCCACTTGCAATGGATTCGGGCCCTGTATACTTTACATGGCAGTCTCCGTCTTTGATAGAAAGTACTTCCACACTTCCACCATAGTTCTTAATAGCAGGTCTCAGTATGTCCAAATGGCCATCCACAGCCTGAAAAAATCATGCAGATTTTAAATGATATGCTCGATTTTTGGCTAAAATCATACAAAAGTGTGTATATATCGATTTCCCATGAGCATTTAGACCCCATGATGAGAGCCCGCGCCATGTGTCTATAATTCTGCCACGGTGGGATCGAATCTTTGAAGCCACAAACATGCCAAGGCTTGTTGAATCCAAAAGTGTCCAGGAAACACACCAAATGAATAGAACGTTCTGCTAGAAAGTGATTAGAAAGAACACGACAAAGAATAGTAAAAAGAGTGTAACATTTATTCATGATATAAACCACCTATTTATAAGTACGCGTTCTAGTATTACAAAAGTATATATTAGTCCCCTTATCATTGACTTTTTAGAAGAAATTTTTGATAATTACAAAGTTCTTAGCATATAATAAAACCAAGGGACCGATTCGATCAATAAGTTTGTCGACCGTCATGTGAGCCTTAACTTGATAGATATCTGTTCCAAAAGAGAGTCTCCTATCGATCGTTTTGAAGGTTGATCCCCGTCTTGCAGAAAATCTCCTGGCACGTTCCTTCGATTGCTCGAAGAAAGCACCTCCCTTGCCAACATTCAGCTCAAAACGGTCGTCAATAGATATACTCTTTCACGTATGCGGTATTCATAGACTCCTTGTGGAGTTCTTTATTGTCGGGTGTTAAAAGCTTGAAGTAGGGTTTGTTCATGCACACCTTGCGGAGTTTGTCGCTGTCAGGTGTCGATACATACCATAGGCCATTAGCGAGGGTTAGACACCCCTCGCAGAGCTTGTTACTGCTGAGTGTTAATGCTTAAAGTAGGGCGCAAGACGATCGTTCACGTACTCCTCGCGAAGTTTATCACTGTCGGGTGCGGTGCCCATACGTTCCATAGGCCACTGGTGATGGTTAAACAACCTTCGCGAAACTTGTCTCTGTCAGGTGCTAACGTATAAAATAGAGCGTAGGACAATCGTTCACGTACCTCTCGCAAAGCTTGTCGCTGCTGAATGTCGATACGTCCTATAGGCCACTAGCGATCTTTGCATGGATTTGATAAGTTTTAGCCACTTGCGGAGCCTATTTTCCTAGGGTAACTGCCTGAGTGTAACTGCGTAATTACTCCAAACGTAATTGCGTCAGTTCTCTGAGTGTAGTTGCGTCAGTTCTCCGAGCGTAAGAGCAATAAGAGAAAATACTATTAGCAATATTGAATATGTGAAATCTCAAACTTTAGATGTTATGAATGTAAAGAGCCTCTTTATTTTATTGAGTTTTTGAAAGATAAGAAGGGTTATACAAAATAATCATGACACTGTTTCTTCTACAAGTAGGGATAGCTTTAAGGGAAGAATTCCTCTAGATCGTCACCACTCAAAGTTTGAGGGAGATCGTTTCTTGCGAATGTCTTCAGTTTGTATGCTCAGGGTCCAGCTCTCTGATGAATGATGTAGGGTTCATTCTATGTTTGAACCAACTTCCCGATAGCTTTCCCCTTAGCGGCGAGTTCGACCTTCTTCAACACTAGATCCCTGAGGCAAACTTCTCTGCGCGGATGTATTTGTTAAAATATTTGGCCGTCCTTTGCTTAGACTCTTCTTGTCGGAGGGATGAGTTAGCTTGATTCTCCTTGACCAGATCTAAAGCGAGCCTGACTCCTTTGTCGTTCACCTCAAGCCACTCACTCTCCTAAATCTTCCTCGTCAAAAGCTAAGGCGGAGAGTACCCTCTAGTTGTAATTGTTGTATTCGATCGATAACATAGCTTCCATTCCATGGGAAGGCATAAAGAGGGTCTCTCCGGTGGATGTGGACGGTAATGTTCGGATTGGCCAGAGTACCAAATGTATCAAGTCTGCCCCTTTGCCATTTGCTCCTACATTTTTCCTTAACAAATTTAGGATGATTTTGTTTGTAGTCTTCTTTTGTCCATTAGTTTGAGGGTGATGTACGGAAGCAAAATTGAGGTTGAACACTTTACTCTTAAGGAAATCTTGAACTTTTTTGTCCGCGAATTGGATCTCATTATCTGTAAATATGACAAGAGGTAATCCGTATCGACAAATCATGTTTGTCCAGATGAAGTTCCAGACTACCTTCGCCATTATGTGTGTCAGAGGCTTTGTTTCTACCAACTTGGAGAAATAATTGACTGCCACTAGTAAGGACTTCCATTGTCCTCGTGATGGGGGAAATGCCTCAAAATGTCGATACCCCAAAAGGTGAATGGCCAAAGACTGACGATCGGGTGACATAATAGTCCATATTTCTGACATCGTGTACACCATCAGGAATATTCTTCGGCGTCATTGAGCAAGTTCCACCAGAAATAACCTTGTCGCTGAATTCCGTAAGTTAATGTCTTTCTCACCAGACTGACGATCAGGTGGCATAATAGTCCATATTTCTGACATTGTGTACACCATCAGGAATATTCTTCGGCGTCATTGAGCAAGTTCCACCAGAAATAACCTTGTCGCCGAATTCAGTGAGATAATGTCTTTCCCCCGGAATGGCTTCCTCACTCCCCGCCATGAACTTCTCGAAGTATGTTTTCAACCTTCGTCTTCTCCAATGCACTTTAGGTATAAGGACGTGGCCAACTTCCTGAAGAGTTTTCCTTCAACTAGTAGGTATTGGGCAGTCTTATATTTGAATCTCCCGCAATCAGTAACTTCTCGCTAATTTCCCCAGTGCTTAGGTACCAGATGTATGAGCTTATCCAGCTTTCTTCTCCTCTTGATGTATCTCCATTGCTAGTGGTTCTTCGATCGAAGGTTGATCGAGTCTTCGAGGTATGAAGGCTCCGAGATAAGAGGTTAGCTACTTGTTTTTCCTCCCTTGCCATTCTCCTAGATGAAGGCTTCGAGATAAGAGGTTAGCTACTTGTTTTTCCTCCCTTCCGACATGTTCGATTTTGAAGCTGGCAAACTGGCCGATCTCCGTCTTCACCTTCTCTAGATACATTGCTATAGTTTCCTCTCTGATTTCAAATTCACTATTGATCTGATTTATTATGAGTTGTGAGTCGGCCTTTACCATTATGTGGATAAACCCCATCTCTGAGGTTAGGTAAAGTCCTGCAATTCAAGCTTCATAACCTGCTCGATTTTAGTCAATTGAAAATTTACCTCGATTGAGTGGCAAATGTTTTCCCCTGCGGGACTGCATAAGAAAGCTCTAAGTCCAACACCTGATTGGTCGGATGCCACATCGGTGAACAAGGTCTAGGTCGATCTATTGATCGCCAGATCCTCATTTCTGCCCCTCGATTCGGAGAAATTTGCAAGAAAATCTACAATAGTTTGTGTCATTATTGTCACATATAGGAGATGTCAAACTCGCTGAGTTTCACGACCATTTGAGTAGTCGACCGAAATGCTATGGCCTGGTGAGAACAAATTTTAATGGGTGATCTGCGATAACTTGTACGGGGCGTACCTGAAAATATAGTCGGAGCCTCCGAGCTGAAATGACCAAGGCGAAGACTAGTTTCTCCATTATTATATACCGGAGTTCTACGCCTTTGAGGACCCAGCTAGTGTAGTACACTGTGTGCTGCTTTCAGAGTTATTCTCTAACCAAGACCGAACTAACTGCTTCAAAGCTGACCACAAGGTAAAAATAAAGTTTTTCCTCCAGTTTCGGGCTTTGAAGGAGGGAAGGAGAGGTGAGGAACTGCTTGAGATTCCTAAAGGTCTCCTCGCATTCTGGTGTCCATTCGAAGCATTTCACTCTCCTGAGTACTTTGAAGAATGGGGCACACTTATCACCTGCTTGGAGATGAACCTGCTCAAACCTGTGATCTTACGAGTTAGTTTCTAGATTTTCATGGTGTTTTTAGGGGAGGACATATCGATGAGTGCTTGAATCTTTTCCGGGTTAGCCTTTATGCCTTCAGGGGGTAACAAATATCTCAAAAATTTGTCTGACACAGCCCCAAAGGTGCACTTCAGTGGATTTAGTTTCATGTTAAACCTTTTAAGTGTTAAAAATGTTACTTTTAGATCTCCAAAGTGTTGTTCGACCGACCGACTCTTAACCAGTACATCATCGACATACACCTCAATGTTCCTTTTTTATTAGCAAAAATTACATCTATGAGGAGTTGGTAAGTCGCCCCAGCATTTTCAAACCCAAGGGCATTACATTGTAACAAAAAACTCCCTCTAAAGTAATAAAGACATCTTTTTCACGTAAGTTGGGTGCATCTTGATCTGATGGTATACGAAGAATGCATCGAGAAAACTTAGGACTGAGTGGCCGACCATCGAATCCACCAGAGCATCGATCCTTGGTAGAGGGTACGAGTCATTTGGGCAAGTAGAGTTCAGATTGATAAAGTCCACGCACATCCTCCATTTTCCGTTGGCCTTTTACACCATCACCACATGGGAGACCTAGGTGGGGTACTGCGCTTTCCGAATGTACTTTGCCTTTTCCAGCTTTCATAATTCCTCTTGAATGGATCCTGCAAATGTCATGGTCGAGCTTCTGATCTTCTGCCTCATGGGTCGAGCCGATGGATCGACGTTCAATCTGTAGCACACGACCTTCCAAGCTAAAACATTTCAATTTTCCCATAGGGTTTGGATTAGCAGCTCTCTGTGACCTACATTAAAAGCATCACATATTAAAAAACATCTATCTGGTTCTCCTTCGACCTTCGGAACTTCACGAGTGAACTTGTTGGTCTTGAGGCCACCTTCCCTTGCATTCTGGATGTGTTGTGCTCCACATCACTTATGGCTCGCAAGTAGCAAAACCGGGACTATTCCAGGTTACCCCTGATCGTGATAATTTCTCAAACTAAGAAAATTGACAGCAACATAGTAAGTAGAGACCACTATCCTGAAATCATTCAGTAGCAGTTGGTCGAATATAGCGTTATACGTTGATAGTGAATCCACCATGAGGAAATCTTTCGTGAGCATAAATTGTTTCTCGTTTCTCCCCAACTTACCAGGAGCCCGAACACTCCCAGCACTTCCTTTCGCCCGAGAATCCATATAGTGGACCGACCGGCGCAGTCATCTGATCGACAATGAGACTCAGTTTGTTAAATACCTGCTTGAATAGTGCATTCACAGAACTCCTTGTATCAATGAGAATACTTCCTACTAGCTAATTGTTGATTATCGTCGTTATTACAATGGCGTTGTTATAGGGGTTTCCCTTTGGGAGGAGATCCTCATCAGTAAAGTAAATAAGTAGATGACCCTCAGGTTACGGGGCAAGGTTGCGACATAGAGTTCCCTCCTTTGCTGTCTCATTTGGTTCACTTCCAAATATTTCGGGCACACATCCCGTGATGTGGATGGCGTTGGTGAGGATGGCTCGTCGGTCGTTCCTCCTGTGGGAGCTTTGCCCTGCCTTTAGGTCGTCGTTCCAGGGGCAACAAATTCTTTCAACTTCCCCACCTTTATCATTTCCTCAATCATGCTTTGCAAATGTCTGCATTCTTCCGTGTCATGCATCTCAAAGGAAAGCTCCGACTCTCATCGACGTTGCCTTCTTGAAGAACTTCTTATCCTGAATGACCACTATTTCCACCGTGATCTCTTTGATACTTGCAATACTTCAGCCTATCTCAAAGGAAAGCTCTGACTCTCATCGACGTTGCCTTCCTGAAGAACTTCTTATCCTGAATGACCACTATTTCCACCATAGATACCCTCAGTGGGGTTTCCTAAGGGGTTTTGGTATTTCCTTGAGATTCATTGTATTGAGACAATCGGGAGTATGGGGTCTTCGTTTATCTCCTTTGATCCTCGTGACCGTGGGTGTAGCTATTACCGAAGGGACCTTCGTAGTGGGGGCGTATGATCGACCTTACACTTTGTCTGGGGGGCCTACGGCTATCTTGCGATGGCCCTTCTTATGTCTCAGTTCGGTTGGTTTTGGGGTTTTCACATAGGCGGCAATGTACTTGTCGACCATCTTTAATAGTTCGACCAAGCTCTGTGGCTCAGCCAGTTTGAGGTCGAAACAAAATCTCTCCAACCACACTCCTTGTGTCAACGCGGCCTAGGCCATATCAGGCTTCAAGTCCTTGACATCTAGCATTTTGTTTCAGAAGTGAACCATAAATGATCGCAAGCTCTCATTGGCTCCTGCTTTAGTTTCCACAAAGATCAGACACTCTTCTTAGACATCAAAGCACTGACAAACTACGATAGGAAGAGTTCTGAAATCCGCAAAACAGGTAATTACCCTCACTGGAAATTCGTCAAATCACCTTAATGCGGATGATCTCAACGTCGTGAAGAAGAGCTTACACTTGAGGGCATCAAAATTTTCAACAAACAAATGGATGATTTGAACGACACAAGGTGGTTCTTAGGATCCAACTGTCCTTTATACGGCTGTAAAACCGACATCTTGAACTTCTCCGGAGGTTCAACTTCGGAAGCTCGTAGGAAGAAGGTGTTTTCCGACTGCCTTTGTACCTCGGTCATCACTGGTTGGCTGCTCTCCTTCACTGGGGTGGATAAAGTGTTGTCTTGGTATAGACTGTCGTTGGGTTTTTCCTGCAGGTGAATCACCCTCCTTTCATTGTTGGTTAGAGGTTCCCCTTGAGGGGGGTTGAGTGCTCATTGTCATGTTGGCTCTTCTCCTAGAAATGAGACTGCTGCTAGGGCAGCAACCGCTCTAAGTGCTGGGAACTGTCCCGATATCTTGTTGGTGATCTGAGTTCTCAAATCTTACAGGCTTTTTCAAACGAATTCTTCCATATACTCTTAGTGCATGTTGATTCTCCTAAGTTTCTCTGACTGGACTCTCTCTATCGTTATTGTTGGGCTCCTTTTCTTGTTGATAATATGTTTCCACACTCACTGCACTTTAAATAACGTTGAATTCAAAAGTGTCCGGGAAACACACTTAAGGAATATAATATTCTACTGGGAAGTGATTTGAGAAAGAGAGAACACAATAGAGAACAGTAAAAGAGAGTGTAGCCTTTATTCATGATATGAACCTCCAATTTATAGGCATAGGTCCCAATATTACAAAAGTACATATTGGTCCCTCATCATTTACTTTTCAGATGGACTTTTTAGTAATTACGGAGTTATTAGCATATAATAAGACTGGGGGACCGATTTAATCGATAATATTTATCGATTGTTAGAGGAGCCTTGACTTGATCAACATCTAAGCCGAAAGAATGCCCCCTATCGATCGTCTGATCCCTGCCCCACGTAAAATCTCCCGGCATGTTTTGCCGAGCGCTTGAACAAGACGCCTCTCTTTCCAATATCTAACTCAAGACGGTCGTTAATAGATATGTTCGATCGTCATTATCATCCTCCTGAGCCATTCATCTGGCTTGAGATTTGTGTTAACATATTTTTATATGCACAATATTGAATGGGAAATATTAAGATCCAAACTAACCTCAACAGTTGTTTTGGATCGTTGCTCATAAAAAACTTGGCGTACATCTTTAACTGCATTTCCAAACTTCTCTTTCAACACACGTTCGATGCCCAACTTCATGGTGGTCGTTGAACTAGGACAGGTGCCACATGCTCCTGTTTCATAGATGCAAAATGAAATATTTCAATTCAAAATGACTTAAGAAATTAAGAAGTATTAGATGATTTGATGGAAGGACTATTATTGGCCCCTATTTAAGAAAAAAATGACAGTTTCTCCTCATTTATTTTTTTTTTTTAACGAGTAATGGAATACTTCTCTTGTAAGCAAGGATAAACAACACAGCACTAAAATACAGAGAATATTGGTTGAAAATAAAGTAAAAACTTTTAAAGTGTCATCTTTGTGCAGTCATCTGCTTCATTTACGAGAAAAAAGATTCCAATTTCTCTCATTTTTTTTAAACATGAAAGCTTAAAAAAAACTAAAATATAGTAATGACTACAATGGGAAATCATAAAGGCTTGAAATAATTAATCCATATAGTTTTGGCCTTACGGAGAATTGCACTGTACATTCTCACTCATAATGTTTTCGTTCTTTAATTTATTAAAACTCGGATTTTCATGCTAAATGGTAACAGAGCTGCTATTCTATTGAATATATATATAGGATGCTAATAAAAAATATTAATGCTAAGTAGATAATACTGTTGTCTAAGTGGTAATTTTAAGTCTCACATACACAAAAAAAATATTGTGTCCGGAGTCCGGATGAAAGACTATGTCCAGACAACGAACGCGATACACCGGATGGGGCAGAAGAGAAAAAAAAAGCCCCCGGTGTATCGTGTCTGTTCTAGCTTGCGTCCGGACTCCGGATGCAATATTTTATCCAAATATACACATGGAAGTAACCACACGACCTAACAAAGCTTAAGGGTTTCCACCGGATAGATATTGATTACAAGGTTTCATTTTCCTCTATTCAACCAGAAGGCTAACAACACCAAAAAGGAGAAATACATACATACCACCCAATTTCTATGTGTTTACATATCTAACACCTAAACATTACTTTTTACATGTATAACACCCAAATCTTTCACATCACATAAAAAAATATCATTGTTTTAACTTTTCAAAAGTGAAATACACATTTTCAGCATATGTAAGGCACGTATGTAAAAGTTTAGGTTCAGGTTTAGATATGTAAATACACAAGAATTGAGTGGTATGCATGTAAAACTTACAAAAAAAAAACAAAACGAATTAAGAAAAGATTTCAAGATTTCAATATATGTGTCAAATCAATTGGCTATTGTCAGATCAAAACTTTCTAGAATAGCATCATCCAGCATCAAAGGCGCTGATCAGTGGACCAGAGAGTTTAGTTAAAACTTGTTCTTAGAATAGAAATTGAAATTACGGCTACAACATAAGGAAATTTTTTTCTCAAAATCTAGAACTCTGTAGATTCATAACTCCCACCAAATGAATGAGCAAGAGACTTATTTATAGGTTTGGCAAAAGCCAGCTTAAGAGTTCACATTTCTGAAGTACATGCTCATGTATAGAGTAGTTTACACTCATCTATAGATCAAAACTCTTTCCGCAAGTGAACTGGGCAGTTGATAGTGGCTAACAATAGCAGGTGTGGGGCAGTGGCATCTGTCAGCGTGCAGTTGTTAACATTGTTTAAAATTGTGGAACATGAGGGTTAACACGCCTTACGCTTTTCAAGGTATTTCTCCACAAGGCACGTGCCTCATAGTGTAGTATTCACTTCATATATTATGGGGCATGCCTTTCCTCAACTTTACGGAAATATGTACAGTTTAAGCTAGAATCTTTTAAAGTACATATAAATAAAAAAACAATTAATAAAACCCCTTCTATTAACCCGATATATCCATCACACCTCAC
>NW_018164816.1:1094879-1095557 GCF_001263595.1 Phalaenopsis equestris
TTAAGAAGTATTAGATGATTTGATGGAAGGACTATTATTGGCCCCTATTTAAGAAAAAAATGACAGTTTCTCCTCATTTATTTTTTTTTTTTAACGAGTAATGGAATACTTCTCTTGTAAGCAAGGATAAACAACACAGCACTAAAATACAGAGAATATTGGTTGAAAATAAAGTAAAAACTTTTAAAGTGTCATCTTTGTGCAGTCATCTGCTTCATTTACGAGAAAAAAGATTCCAATTTCTCTCATTTTTTTTAAACATGAAAGCTTAAAAAAAACTAAAATATAGTGATGACTACAATGGGAAATCATAAAGGCTTGAAATAATTAATCCATATAGTTTTGGCCTTACGGAGAATTGCACTGTACATTCTCACTCATAATGTTTTCGTTCTTTAATTTATTAAAACTCGGATTTTCATGCTAAATGGTAACAGAGCTGCTATTCTATTGAATATATATATAGGATGCTAATAAAAAATATTAATGCTAAGTAGATAATACTGTTGTCTAAGTGGTAATTTTAAGTCTCACATACACAAAAAAAATATTGTGTCCGGAGTCCGGATGAAAGACTATGTCCAGACAACGAACGCGATACACCGGATGGGGCAGAAGAGAAAAAAAAAGCCCCCGGGGTATCGTGTCTGGTCTAGGTTGCGGCCGGACTCCGGGTGC
>NW_018164816.1:1096430-1125679 GCF_001263595.1 Phalaenopsis equestris
GCTACCACTTGGGTTGGATGTGAGTCCCAGAGCTTTCCTCCTCAATGTAGCAGATATTTTTCTCGTCACCACTTAGGTTGGATGTGAGTCTCAATGCTTTCCTTCCTAACTTGACATATATATTCTCCTCATCACATATCAGTTCGAATATAACATCCCCAGCAGAGTCACCAGAATTTGTCAGTCGTTTTAACCTCGTGATTTGAAAAAAGTGGTGATTTTATGATTTTGAAAATAATTTAAATATGACTATAATCTTTTTGATTTTTAAAAGTAACATTTTAATTTTAAAATGTGAGGCCCTTTTAGGGCCTCATATTTTAAAATTAAAATGTTACTTTTAAAAATCAAAAAGATTATAGTCATATTTAAATTATTTTCAAAATCATAAAATCACCACTTTTTTCAAATCACGAGGTTAAAACGACTGACAAATTCTGGTGACTCTGCTGGGGATGTTATATTCGAACTGATATGTGATGAAAAGTCTTATTTTCATATATTGGTAATGTGCCCTTGTCCCTCATGGACTAGTTTACCCTTCTTCCGTTTGCATGATTTGCTCATTTCTTTCTTGGGCAAGTACGTCACATCCAACTCAAGTGGTAGCGAGAAAAATATCTACTACATTGAGGAAGAAAGCTCTGAGACTCACATCTAACTCAAGAGTTGATCAAGGGGAATAAGAATTTGGGTATTGTCCTCAAAGTGAGAATTGAAATTATTCCAAAATATGCAGAATGCTGAGTGCTCAGAAAGGATAGGTAGGACTAAGTCTATTCCAAATGTGTTGAGTGCTGAGAAAGGACTAGGATTAAACCTATCCCAAACATGCTGACAAAAAATAGGACTAAGCCTATTCCAAATGTGCTGAGTGCTGAGAAAGGACTAGGATTAAACCTATCCCAAACATGCTGAGAAAGAATAGGACTAAGCCTATTCCAAATGTGCTGAGGCGACTTGGAGACTTGTGAAATTGTAAAATCGCGGAGATTTATGAAGATTGTGAAATTGTGGATAATTTGCAGAGATTGTGAAAATTTGCAAAGATTTGTAATTGTTGGGATTGTGGATGCAGGGATTTGTGGAGGTTTGTGAAATTCTTATGGAATTTTTGAAATTTAGAAGAGTTGTGAAACATGTCTATAGGATTTTATGCAGTGTAGAATTTTGTGAAAGTTTTATGTGAATGTTGCAATATATGAATATTTGTGAAGAATTATAAAGTTTATGAAAGTTCTAAGGAAAAGGGCACATTGGGAAAGAATGTTGGAGGCACTCAAATCAATCCCAAGAGGCGAACAAAGAATCAGCCTGGGAAGGAATGTCGGAGATTCGCATCCAACCCCAAAGTTGATCGAAGAATTATCTCTATGGGAAGAGATGCGGCTCTATATTTGTAGAACCGGCCAAACCTCTTATGCACCAGACAATGGTCTGAGGAGAGTGTGGATCTATAGAGTCAGCTAACCTCTTCCACAGAAGGAAGAGGACTCAGTTTTAGCAAGGGCAACATCTGCGTTTCTAAGAACAATGTTGTCTTTGAAATACCACAATGCATAGTACTTCTTGAGGTACTATCCGTTAACTGCAAGTATGTGTAAAAATAATTCATTATTTAAGGTACTTTCAGAATTTTATTCTTTCAAGTACACATAAAGATGTGCTACTTCTAAAGACGTCATAGCTTGAGAGGTCGTAACTTCGTAGCCTCATTTGTAGTAGTTGTCGCTTGCTTTGATATTGATTCTGTAAAAGTTGCTCTTGCCGTTTTTGAGGAATAACTCTGACGTTCTTCGAAGTGTTGCTGGAGTTGTATTTGTTGGGCGCTTAAGGATTTGACTTCAGAGTTAAATTTCCCTTAACTGCTAATATCATCGTCATCTCTTTAATTCTTTCTTTCTGAGTCTAACTAGATTTCAGAAATTTGGTCGTGTGATCAAAATATTTTTCACTTACCAAAGATATTTCTGAGTCAATTAATAACCAACCAAAAGACTCAAGATCGCTGAACTTTTTCCTGAGTATAATATCCGGAGAATTTTCTTAAGAGAGCATTCTACGTCTCATTAATTAGGGAAAACTTGGACACCAATTTTTTATTGTACATTCACCTCAAGCTTCTTCTCATGGAGACTTTTTTTTTATTCCCCTTTCTTTTTTTTATTGAAAATTACTATATCTGGTAGAACATGATTTAAAGATTTTGAATGTTTGAATTCAGACACCAATTTTTGATTTTCTGTTCACCTCAAGCTTCTTCTCGGGGGACTTTCACTTTTTTTTTGCTCCGTTTGTTTTATGAGAATTACTATATCTGGCGGGATATATATTAAAGATTTTGAATATCCAAACTCCCCTGACTAATAAGCCTCAAATATTTCTTAAGGCAAATTTTAGGATATTATAACTCGTTCGAAAGTTAGGACTCAGTCACATAGCAGGAAATTAAAAAACTCGTGATATCCCGAGTCAATTACTCGTATTTCAACCACACTATTTTATTCTGAAATCAACTTAGGACCCAGTTCTTTATTTCTTAAAGTGGATGACTCAATTATTAGGACATTAATTTCATTCTCCCCTGAAATCATATTCGTATTAAGATATCCAGAAAATTTTCTTTTGGGATGCTGAGTTTTTCAAGTATTGAACAATTTTGAACAACAACAAACTTTCTTTTATTTCATTTATCAGTGGAAGGGATGAGACAAACAAACATTGATACCACTAACAACCCTTTCGACAACAATAGTAGTACAATAGTAATAAAAAAAGTTACATTACTCGAGAGCTGCATCGGAGTTAATCAGAACATCGGGATCGACCGAAATCATATTGACAAAACCTTTTTCAAGTTCTTTTCAAATACTCTTCCGGGATCACTATGGTCCTATTATTGAAGTTTTTCTCGAGCCACTCTTTAAAACTGATACAAACCTCTATAGTGTGACCAAACATTCTATGATGAGGGCAATATCTAAGGTGATCCTTCTTATCGACCTCATCTGGTTTCTTCGGCTTTGGCAACCTGAACTCAGGTCTCTTGATTAAATTTCTGAACATCTTCCCCACTGCCTCATCTTTGAAGGAGTAGACTTTGCTCAATCGATTCATCATAGTCGGACCCTGTCCCATATCCGTGCTGTAGGATCTCCGCTGAAACTGTCGCTGACCAAAATGCTGATTAATTTGTTGATTTTGCTGGGAATGTTGTTGATTATTGTGTTACGGACGTTGGTAACTCTACTGAGGCTGTTCAACTTTAATCTGAATTGGTTGCTTACCTTTGTCCACTGTCGCCACTGTCCCAATTTTCTTTTCAAATGTCTTCATCGGCTTTGACTTCTCATTCTTTTCCATAAATCCAAATTGCTTAACCTCTTCCTGCAGACCTGCAGCTTTGCTTAGCAACTTTTCAAATGTTCTCCATTAGGCAATTCAATGTACCAATAAAAAACAACACCTGAAAGACTATTCACAAACTGTCGACAGAGCAATGCTTCACCACCCCCCTCGTGTTGCAGCAACTTGCCCGGAAGTGTGTAACATGCTGACGAGGGTTTACTGTTCCATCAAATATTTTAAAGATTGGTGACACAAAGCCCTTTGGATATTGAACCAAATTGAACTCATCTGAATACGGTCTTCCTCTTAAAACTGACGATCCTTCGTTGGATTGAGCTAAAACCTTTTGTATCTGTGCTTCCACTATTTGCTCGATATTCTTTTCTGATACTAGAATCTGAACTGGTTCTTTTTCTGGGGGATTGTTGCTGCTAGACGGGTCGGGGTCGTTTCTTCTTTCTGAAATGGGTACAACTTCTGCCCGATTCACTTCTGGAGAAATAGTTAATGGAGATTGTGACTGACTTTGCAGTGTAGCGATGACAACCATCGTCTCTTCAAACTTTTTCGCCATCTCAGCCATTTGCTCATCTCGTATTTGAATTTCCCTCCGCAATTCATCATGGGTGCTTGCTTCTACAGGCTGCAGAGCATCACGCGATGATGAAGAAGTTCGGGTTTCAACAACGAGAATGTCTGCATACACTTCTTTCATATTATCCATCAAACTAAAATCTTCATTTTCATCATTTTGTTGTTCTTTTGATAACTTTGCAATACCAAGCCTAAGCTTCTCCAATGTTCTTTAAATTGAGTTTCCTTTAATGACTTTAAGATCAATTGGTGGACCTAGTGAACTTCTGTATTTGTGTCAGATTTTAGTGTGACAACCTCCATTTTGGACTTGGGCTCTTCCATGAGATGAGAGCTTCTTGCACTTGCTGATGGCACCTGACTAGCGCCCTTAGGACTCCAAACCCTCTCTTGAGGTACTGACGACCGGAGACGAGGTGTCTCGTTGATGGCATCAATACGGCGAAGGGAAGTAGTGACCCTAGTGCGCAGATCATATGCAACAATAGGCGATCTCTTACCACCCACTAAGAGCGATGATCTTGATCCTGATCGTAGTTTATCTGATTTTTGTTTTGTGGCATTGAATCTATTAGTAGTGACATCGGTAATTATTCGATCTCCCAGTCGGAGTTTGGCAGAAATACGTAGTGGTGGCACCTCTTTAGGCTTCTTGGGGAGTCTACGAGGTTGTCGAATAGATTCACATTCATCCAATATCCGCCTCTTCCTTTGCTCTGGGAACGCGTCAGTGGAGCAGGCTTAGAAGAGGAGCCAATTCAAATGCATACTTCAGAGAGGCAAAATCATTTGCTAAATCATCTTTATACAAAATTCTCTTTCCTTCTGCAGTTGGAATAGCTGGTGCAGCGAGGGTAGAACTGATTTTCACCTTCTTAAGAGAAGAAAAATCATGGTCATAATTTAGATCGAATCTGGATGATGGTTCCTGAACATCTGAAGCAATCATCCTCGTTATCACATGAGGTGATTTTCCAAGTAACACCTCAAATTTTTTGAGTTCGGACCCAAACTGAATTATGGAAGCAATGTGACGAGAATTCTTATCTGTTGGTACGTTGAACAGGAAAGTCAAGCTTGGTGACGTCATTACTCCTGTCAATTCTAAATTTTCGAGTGTTAGTACCGTTCAAGGCCTTTCAAACTCACCATAGAAGCTAAAATTAACACATTTGCTAGTGAACTGGGCATTTCTTTAAAGTTTTGTGATTTTGATTTGTGTTGTTGTTTTGTTTTAACATTGAGTTTTGAAATTTCAACATTGTCGAGGAGAAATGAGAAGGAATTTAACATGACTTAAAAGAAGAATAAGCAGATTTTAGAAGGGAAATAAAGCGATTGTGAGGCATAGGAGCTAATCCAGAAACAGGAAATGACCAATTACATATCAGACCCACTCCAAACTCGGCACACCACACCTATTAGAAGTCCATCCTACTAAACCCTAGGGACTCCTGAACCTTTCTGCTTAAGGATGGTTAAGTAGACGGTCCTGGAATCCAATAAGAGTTGACTATACTAATTCAAGGAAAAAATGAGTACAGTAAGTCAACAAAAGAATAGTAGTCTGGTCCATGAGGGACATGGACACACCACCGATATTTGAAAAGAAAACCACCTGATCAAAGATGGAAAAAGGAACCAATCCCCAACAGAGTTGCCAGAATTTGTCGGTCGTTTTAACCTCGTGATTTGAAAAAAGTGGTGATTTTTTATTTTGAAAATAATTTAAATATGAATATAATCTTTTTGATTTTTAAAAGTAACATTTTAATTTTAAAATAGGTGAGACCAAACGGGTCTCACATTTTAAATAGTTTAAATGATTGAATACAATACTACAAGTAATACATTTATCCCGAAGAATAAATATATCACTTGTAATAGGGGTTCAATCTCCTAGACTAATAAAATTTGTGACATCCGTTTTGGTCTGCGAAATATTTTTATAAAAAAACCAACAAGTTCTCCTATCTAACATAAAAATTAGATAGGGTATAAGAAAACCAACAAGTTCTCCTATCTAACATAAAAAATTGATAGGATTTATTTTATCTAGGTTCCAGGTTTCCTATAGAGGCAAACCCCTACAGTTAATTACATCTTAAATGACTGAGGGTCACTTAAGAAAACTCTCGATTAAGATCAGGTGATTTTGCCTTCAAGATTTCAAAGTTTAGGTTTTCACGATTGGACACGGAAAAATTAAATGGGAATGACTCAAAATAGGAACAATAATTTAAGGAATCCAAAGGGAAGAAAAGGAGGGGATATCACAGATCCAGGAGAAACCCCGGAGATGTCCCAACTATCCTAATGTTCGGCTTTGTCTTTGAAATGATGCTCATTTGATATTTCAATCCTGCAAATTATTTAAGACTTAGGACTTATGTTTGCACAATATCAGACTGTGCAAATAACCTAAAAAATAGGAGAATTTACACCGTACAACACGGTAACCTCGGAATCCTAAAGTGTTAGAACTTATAATTGCACAACAGAGTTGTGCAAAAGCCTAAAAGGTGATATTATGGGTTGTTATTTAAACTAAGGGAAGTGATAGATGATGTGAAGATGTTTATGTGATGTGTTTTGATGTTTTGTTGATCCACCTTGAAGTTGTTCCTCATCGTGCTGCCCACGATGTTCGCTCCAAGCTTCTCGTAGTAGCACCTCCTGGTTTAATTTTAATTTTGAAAATGCACATAACTACTAGATTATCCTATACTAAGACACAACATATCAAAATAACTAAACATGCAGTATAACAAAAAAGAGCAGTATAGTGTACAGTAGAAAGAAAAGACAGTATAGCATACTAAAAAAATAGTATCACAGGCTAGGAGAACAATATAACATGCTGTGAGATAAAATGTTGTAATATAAATTAAAACTGTATACCTGGGAGGTTCATTGCTCCTTTAAGTTTAGCTATTATGCGCTGTGTAAAAGGAGAAAGTACGATCTGAAAAACTTGAAAAAACAGGTAAATCGTAGGAAAAAAAGACAAACAAATAAAATAAAATACAATATCACATATAAAAGACCAATAATAGGAGATTTATATGTGATATTGGGGATGTCCCCAATCGCTAGGAGGATTTGAGTGCAAGAAAAACTCAAATCTCGGAGCAGTAGGTTTCAGTTTTGGTCAAGTTAAGGCAATAATTTCATTATTTGATTTAATTAAATCAGTGATGAATTACAATCTAGTGCACCATCGTGTCTAGTGTCCTTATAAACTAAGGTCAGATGTCTGACTTCTTAGGTTTATTTGAAAATTAGGAGAATAGACTCTTTCAGGGTGTGCTCCTAAGACCTAGAAAGCCTAAACTTTAGTTTGAGTCTGATGTGTTCTAAAGTGTCTAACTTCAATTAAGTGTCTTTCAACTAATCCTCGAACATCTTTAAATTAAGTTTAGCTCGCTATCAGACTCCTAAAACCTAGGGGTAAACCTATATTTTTATTAAAAGGGTTGTGAAATATGCTTCAATCCTACTTAGGGTAGTTGGATTTAAGTTGATTCAAAACTTAGGGACCTAAATGCAAGTCTACTGATCTTTCAATCCATATCCCTAATCGTTATCTAAACTCTCACTCTCTTCCAACCCTCAACTATTCTTCCAATTTATAATTTTATCTTTCATATGCAAAAAGGAACGATAGATGATTTTGCTATCATATCTCCTTAGATTTTATCACCTCAAAGAACCGAATTTCATTTTTAATCTTCTCTCCCTTTCTCTTTCCCCCATATTTTTCTTAAGACCATGAATCATTTCTGAAGATATCCCTCATATTTTCCTTAAGACCGTGAATCATTTCTAAAAATAATTAAATCGGAAATTCTGATTTTAAACTTGACCGTTAAAAAAAATAAAATAAACGAAAAGGAGACCGATCCATTTTTAAAACAAAGTCAAACCAATAAAACTTAAAACGAAATCATGAATGTATCAGTTTAAAAACGTTTAAATTCATCAAAAGGTAAAAAAAAGTGATCTCCAAAAATCAACACTTAAAATGTTCAAATCGATATATGAAAGCCTCAATATGTAAATCAAACTTTAATGAATAAAGCTTCAAAAATGCAATTTGAACTTCATTAAATCAAGCCTCAAGGTCCTTGAATCAATCTTAGAAATATATCATTTTCTCACTTTTCATCAACGCGTGGTAATTTTATGAATTTCCAAACCCCTTTACGAATTCAATTTATATCAAATTTACAATTTCTTGAAACAAAGTTTCAAGAACTTTTCATGTCACAAAGCAAGAGAGAATAATCCATAAGGAATGACTTTCCAAATTTCCAAAAGCTATGCCAATACCAATTCCATTCAACACCATTTTTAAGCAAAAACTCTTTTCTTTTCATCATTTTTTTTTAAACATGAACTTGTCCATACAAGCGTCCAAGGTAATAGAGAGAAACAACCACTAGCTCAATCCATTCCACCAAGAAATCACAAGCTAAAGCTTACGGGTAAGGCAACAAGAGCGGGGAGAGCTCACGGGTAAGACTCATAAAAGGGATAAAACCACCACAAAACAACCACCAAACAGCTCACGGCCAAGCATGGCAAAGGGAGCAAAACAGCCAAAAAACCAGCCCCCAAACAACTTAGAGCAACTCACGGGTAGGGACAAAAAAGAAGGCCACAAAGGCAACCAACGCCAAGCAATACCCAAGATCAAAGCAATAGGAATCATCTCATCATTATTTAAGCTTGAATCAAACATAAAAGAGCCATAGGGAAAGCTCATGACCAGGCTAAAATAAGGAACAACTTAAGTTCGAGGATTAGTTGAAAGACACTTAATTGAAGTTAGACACTTTAGAACACCTCAGACTCAAACTAAAGTTTAGGTTTTCTAGGTCTTAGGAGCACACCCTGAGAGAGTCCATTTTCCTAATTTTCAAATAAACCTAAGAAGCCAGACATCTAACCCTAGTTTATAAGGACACTAGACACGAGGGTGCACCAGATTGTGATTCATGACTGATTTAATTATATCAAATAATGAAATTCTTGCCTTAACTTGACCAAAACGCCTTAACTTGACCAAGGGATTTGAGTTTGTCTTACACTCAAATCCTCCTGGCGATTGGGGACATCCCCAATATCACATATAAATCTCCTATTCTTGGTCTTTTATATGTGATATTGTATTTTGTTTTATTTGCTTGTCTTTTTTTCCTACAATTTATCTGTTTTCTCAAGTTTTTTAGGTCGTGTTTTCTCCTTTTACACAGCTCATAATAGATAAACTTAAAGAAGCAATAAACCTCCCAGCTGTACAGGTTTAATTTACATTACAACATTTTATCTCACAACATGTTATATTGTTCTTCTAGCCTGTCATACTATTTTTTTTAGCATGTTAGACAATCTTTTCTTTCTACTGTACACTATACTGCTCTTTTCTGTTATATTGCATGTTTAGTTACTTTGATACGCTGTGCCTTAGTATAGGATAACCTAGTAGTTAGGTGCATTTTCAAAACTAAAATTAAACCAGGAGGTGCTACTAAGTGCTACTACGAGAAGCTTGGACAGCACGACGAGGAACAACTTCAAGGTGGATCAACAAAACATCAAAACATATCACATAAACATCTTCACATCACCTATCACTTCCCTTAGTTTAAATAACAACTCATAAGATCACCCTTTAGAATTTTGCACAACTCTGTTGTGCAATTATAAGTCCTAAAACTTTAGGATTCTGAGGTTACCATGCGGTACGGTATAAATCCTCCTTTTTTTAGGCTATTTGCACAGTCCGATATTGTGCAAACATAAGTCCTAAATCTTAAATAATTTGCAGGATTGAAATATCAAATGAGCATCATTTCAAAGACAAAGCCGAACATTTGGATAGTTGGGACATCTCCGGGGTTTCTCCTGGATCTGTGATATCCCCTACTTTTCTTCCCTTTGGATTCCTTAAATAATTGTTCCTTTTTTGAGTCATTCCCATTTAATTTTTCTATGTCCAATCGTGAAAACCTAAACTTTGAAATCTTGAATGCTAAATCACCTGATCTTAATCGAGAGTTTTTTAAATGACTCCCAGTCATTTAAGATGTAATTAACTATAGGGGTTTGCCTCTATAGGGAACCTGAAACCCAGATAAAATAAACCCTATCTAATTTTTTTTATGTTAGGTGAGAGAACTTGTTGGGCCTTTTATAAAATATTTCGCATACAAAAACGGATGTCAAAAATTTTATTAGTCTAGGTGATTGAACCCCTATTACAAGTGATATATTTATTCTTCGGGATAAGTGTATTACTTGTAGTATTGTATTCAATCATTTAAATTATGTAAAATATGATACCCGTTTGGTCTCACCTATTTTAAAATTAAAATGTTACTTTTAAAAATCAAAAAGATTATATTGATATTTAAATTATTTTCAAAATCATAAAATCACCACTTTTTTTAAATCACGAGGTTAAAACGGCCGACACACCAACGCATGATTCCTCTTACTTTGCTGCATACCCGAGCACTCATCATTCTCACGCACTCCCTTTTCTACTTTTTCCTAGACATTGCCGCCCCTCATTGCCAAGGCTTATTCCTCGATAAGGAACTTTTCTTCCTCCACATTTCTTCTACTGATAATAATTCCTAAAACCAAATGGATATAGTGTTAAAGTTGAAATTAAAGAAAGCAACAAAACATGTTCTGAAGTGCAATTACTATGATACTATGGTTAAAGGGGATTCTAATAGAATAAAAAAATACATTTCCAACTCTAATAAGATTGCTACAGTGGCACAGGGCGTCATTGGACCAGACGCATGGCAAATGCCGCGTACCCACCCAGGACCGGCTTCGTGCAGGCACGGGAGGGACTGACAGGTCCTTCCAAGCATGGGTTTCCCTCCTATTTAAAGTGGGGCCCACTCCTCCTTACTCTAGGTCTATATATATGTTATTTATTATGTTTTAGGCAGTTTTTTATTTTAGATTTCTGTCAAGACAGCCGACGACATCTAATTTTCCCTCCTAGGGATGTATCTGAATGTGAGAAGGCTATAACTTGTCTTGAGGTGATGTTTATCGATCCCTCGCTGCTTCCTACAACCTCTCCTCTGCTACTGCTATCGCCGTGGTCAATGCTGTCCCTTAAAAACCACTTCTCGTCTGCCGACATTGCTCCCAGCCCCTCCACCTCAATGCCAGTTTGCTGCCAAGCAGTCCAGCCACCCCCTTGCTTGTTGTCGCGCCTTTTCCAACCACTCCCCCTCACTGTTAGTCTTCCAAACCGCCTCCCGATCGCTACCGACCAGTCCAGCCACCCCTAACTTGCTGCTGCCTTTCCGACCACCTAGCACATGACGTCTTTCCGGCCACCTCCCACCGGCTGCCGGACTCATTCCAGCCGCCTCCAACCCATTTTTAGTCCTTCTTAAACCGCAACATCTTTGTCTTCGCCCTCAACCCTAGTTAAGTCGTGTCGTGCCTTTGACAACCTCCCACCGGCAGCCGGACTCATTCCAGCCGCCTCCAACCCATTTTTAGTCCTTCTTCTTAAACCGCAACATCTTTGTCTTCGCCCTCAACCCTAGTTAAGTCGTGTCGTGCCTTTGTTATTTTGTAGTTCTGAGTATCTTTGGTTGTAACCCAATTTGCTTTTTGGGTAATAATCCATTATGGTTTGGGTTAACTCATGTAGCATACACAGTGTACCAAAATGCACAAGCCAATGAAAGAAGAGACCTGCACACAAGTGAATAAAATGGCAATGCAAAGTATTAACTTGATGAATATTGCATACACAGTGTACCAAAATGCACAAGCCAATAAAAGAAGAGACCTGCAAAATGGCAATGCAAAGTATTAACTTGATGAATATTTGATGACAAAGTAGATTTTGAATCATATTATGATTGTGTCACTGTTCATAAAGCTTTCTTATCTTTTTTGGTATCTGACCCACACATATCAAATAAAAGTGAAAAAGAATCGATAGATTAATACATGAAGACTATGGAGGATGAGAGATGATAACGTGATGGAAGTTTGTCAAATGTCTCTTAAAAATACTAGAGAAATCACAACCTAACTTAGATAGGCTTACCAATGTGAGAGAATAACGGTAAGATGAAATTGTCAAATTGCATTTACTAACATTAAATATACTAAGAAAAGCAACTATCAAACTTCTTTTCTAAGTTAAAAACTTCCACTAAATCAAAAAAGTCACTAAAGTATAATATTGAAACAAATTCAAAGGAAAAACGATTCTAACATAAGTACTATTCTCTTGTATGGTCATAGCTTTGATATATTGATTCTCTTCTTCCACTCATAATTCTAAAATGAGTAAAATGTCAAAATAGTTCTCTGACTATTTACATGAAATTATTTGTCTCAGAATTTATTAAAAAAACAAAAATTCAAGACTCTTTTTATAAAGGATAAAATAGTCCTTACTATGAACTAGTTCATCTACACTCTAATTGACCTCCTACAAATAGTCAATGGACCATTTTGACATTTCTCTTATTCTAAATTTTTGGTCTTAAAAGGAATTGTTAATAACAACATTTGTGATTTAGCAGATATGTCATGCTTTTCAATTACAATAACATTAACAATTAAACAGATAAAAGACATGCTATTTAATTTAATAAATCAATATTAGATTAATTAGCAATTCATTTATTCAAGAATGATTATTTTTTTTTTTTTTGAAACATTCTTTTAAATCATAAAGATAATATTTATCTAATGTATCTAATATTTATATGACACATCCATCATAAAAGCATTGCTTAACCGTTTAAAAAACTTCAATACCAATATCATTTTCTATTTTATGCACGTTAGTCCCTTAGCGTCCTTAATATCATAAATGGATAAATTCTATCATTCTCCTTGTACATAAACTTCATTCATTTCATTCATTTTTTTTATATCATGTAACATATTTCTATAATAACTTGTGAAAAGAATAAATAATTTAAATATTTTGAAATTCCTATCATTCATTTCAGTATAACCAATACATCCAATAGAATAGAGAAATCATAATTAAATTTGCAATATCAATCTATCAAAATAAACATCAATATTATCTAATAAATTTGTTTAGAAGAAATAGTATTATCACTATAAATAAAAAATATGAGCAACCTCTTTAACTTCAAAAGATTTAATTTCAGCTTTTTTTACACAAACTTTGTTTTCTTCAATTTGATGCCTATAGTAACATAGAAAACATTCATATTAATTAATTTTATACATAGCTGTTCCTTTTATTCCTATACTATCATTATTAATTAGATCTCTAACTTAATTCCATGCATAATATTATATTTGAATTTACAAATCCCAACATTCATATTTCTCTTACTTTGACATATTATATTCCACTTATTCTACAACATTCATATTTCTAAAATAAATTATAAAGACATAAGTCTTGTATTAAACTCTATTCCAATATTTTTTCATTTACTTCAGCTAATAAATTTATTTTAACTTCTACTAAGAATAACATCAATCATTTAATACAATTTTAACAATCAAGTTTTATTAAAGAAATTCATAAGTTCCTTTTATAGACATCATTTTACTTTCTCAATTTAACATTCAAGTTTTTACAAAAATAATAAATTGTATACATAATTTAAATATATAACATCCTTCACCAATAAAATTCATAATTTTCTATTACACACAAATACACATTATCCAATTCTTATATTTTATTTGTTTCAAATAATCTAGTATTCTAAAAAAAATAATTTAGGATCATTTTATTTCATTTCACATTTATAAAAAAAGAAAAAGAAATAATCAATTGCTAATTCATTAAGTCAGTATTTAAGTCTCACATCTAAACTTTGTTTGCATGTGAGTGATCGTTGATCATTCCCTTCTCCCTCCGTCTTGATTTCTCATCTTATTCCTCTCCTCTTTCACTTGTTCTCTTCCTCATATAAATGCTATCAATATCAACCAACCTTTCAACGTTTAACTAGATCTAGGATTTTCAATTGCCATGTAAATTTAGTCAAAGATTACTTTCTAACTTGAAGGGAAATAAAAAAAAAACCCAAATATTTGGTGTAAGAAATCAGCATCGAAGTCAATCATGGCATGATTTGTGCAACTAACCTTGGCGCTTATCATATCCAGCCACTCACGCTCAGTTCAACACACAAATTATGCACAACCTGCGTGCACCTTCACTCTATTTGCATCTCACTAGAGCCTACTTTTTGAATCCGCTCCCTTGCTCGCAGTGCATCTCTTCTACTACAGCCCAATAAAAGAACAAAACCAACTCTTAATAGTTCAGTTGAACCGACATTAATCATCTCAATTCTATTTTTTTAGACGGAATTTTACAAGAGAGGCTTGTAGAAGTGAGTGTATCGATATTATAAAGTTATTTTGCAAAAATATAATTCCATTTAATGCGGCAATCTCCCCATATTTCAACATGGCTTGTTCTGTAGATGCCTTTTGTTGAAGCCTAAATTCATCATCTATATATGAGCCGAAAGCTTAAATACTAAAGGAGGAATGAAATATCACTGGAAAAGTCATTAAAAGGATTAGAAGAAACATGTCTGAAAGGTGGTTTAATGTCAAAAATAGATATTGATCATTATTTTGATTAATAATCGTTATAACACTATTTTCCTAAAGTGTGTTGAAATATCATATTAGGAAAAGGATTTAGAGTATACTGTTGCACTTTTTTATGGAGTCATAAAAAAAGATTGATTAGCATCTACTGGATTAAGTTGTGATATACAATGCCAGTGCTTATAATGTGCCAAAAATTAAGTTTATAGAGAAAAGTTATATGAATTAGCACAATGTACGAGACAATACATAGATTTAATTCTTGAATAGCTTAGAGAATTACCTCAACATTAGAACGTCATATGTAAAACAAAGAAGATCAGCAGGTTGATCTACAATCATTGATGAGTTTTGACTTCATCAGAAAGTTTTTAAAGAACTTTGATGGCCTATTAAGACTGAATTTGTTGCAGCCTACTTGACTCTAAGAAATATACTGAAAATAGAGAAATTATTCCATACGGACACCGCATGCACATGCGGTGTCCGATCTCCACCGTCGATCACCGCAATCAAATTTTTAAAAAAAAAAATTTTAAAATGGGGCCCGTTGAAATACATTTTTGCGGTAATCGACGGTGGAGATCGGACACCGCATGCATCATGCGGTGTCCGTATGGAATAATTTTTCCTGAAAATAAGGCAATGTTTGGAGGCCATGTCAAGCTCCACACAATGGCTTAAACGAG
The DNA here is from genome assembly GCF_001263595.1 of Phalaenopsis equestris. Classification (NCBI taxonomy): domain Eukaryota; kingdom Viridiplantae; phylum Streptophyta; class Magnoliopsida; order Asparagales; family Orchidaceae; genus Phalaenopsis; species Phalaenopsis equestris. The sequence continues at coordinate 1,111,685 of NW_018164816.1, forward strand.
CTAGGTCAAATAGAGATGAATGGAAAGAAGCTGGGATTTTGTTTTGAATAAAAGACTTTGCTTAAGTGTTATACAACATCAAAGCTATTGATTCGAATTTTAGAGATGGTTGACGCACAAAAATAGCTAGCTATGAGCTTCATTTGCAATGCAATGAATGAGGTTGAAGAGTTAATAGCACATATTATAAGAGTATAGGAGTCAAACTATAATAAAATTTAGAAAATAATCGATTAAGAGTATGAGCTTCAGCTACATCAGCATCTTCAAGCCACAAGCCGGCCAAACCTGAGATCAAATTTGATTTAAACCACTATCAAGATAAATTTATAGCTGAGTCAACTGAATAGGTTGCAGCTGATATACAAGTTGTAGCACTTAGAAATAATAAATAATTTTTTGAAGTACACCAAGCTAAAAATAGTTGCAAAACGTTTCCTAAAAATATTTAACATTTATTAATAGAAATAAGAAATATTTTTTCAATTTTAATTCCTTTTTTTAATATAGTTGAACAGTGGACTCAATTGGGTGATGAGAATCCATGACTATAATGATTTGCTATTAAGGTATTGAGCCTTGCATATATATCATCTGATTGTAAGTAAAATTGAAGTACATGCAATCAAATTCATATCAAAAGAAAAAAAAAATCGCCTTTATGATGAACTTCATAATTTACATCATGTTCAACAAACAATCCAAAAATACAGATGTAAGAAAAGGCTTTAGGAGATGGAGAAGATCCTTCAATTTTTAATGACATGCCATCAAATGAATAATTTATGAATGATTATAATGAAGATATACCATTCAATTTGCGACAAGATCTCAATACTAACTTGTTCGATAGAAATAATAGCAAGATTAATAGATTTAGCATGAGAAATAAAAAAATTATCCATAAAAATTTATGGAATTGAATTTGTAACCATTAATATAATAATTTTTTAAAATTTTAATTGCTCTTCTTATTGACTATTATTTATTAGGAAAGAGAAATGTGATTGAGATTAAAGATGAGAAAGAATGGAATGTTACTGAAATAAATGAAGTTGAGCTAGGGAAGAAATCACTTCGTGGTATTGATAATTGTGATGAAACCCAAGTGATGAGTGATGTAAACTTTTGAATTCATAAATTTTAATATTGAATAATTATTATGTGCTTGTTTTAATGTATAGCACTAGAGTGGCGGCAAGGTTTAAAAAACAAAATCAAGAACCGTGCCGTCTTGCCTTAGAGAGGTAAAATATAAGTCTCAAGACTGATCACGGCATAACCTCAAAACAAAAAAATTATAAACTAAAAAGTAGACATAATTCATAAATATGACAAACAACCAATATATTTACTTAATTCGACATTATAAAGATAAAAATCACAAATATTAATGTTAAATATTAACATAAAATAAAATTTTAAAAATAAGCGTGCTCACTTAAATTTTAAAAATGCCACAACAAACACTATCGATGAAATCTTTGATTCACAATATGAGTAAACCACAACATTCGTTGTGATGCTACAAGCACATTAGAGGCGATGAACCAAAGTTTCACAAGCTCATTGCTACTTTTGTACTCAACTGATAAAAATAAGTTTTAATGTTTGGGAATTTTATTATAGAATACTCTTCTATAAGAATATTTCTCATAAAATGGATTGTAAGGGGTACAAAAACTATGGAAAGATTCTAAACTCAATCAGTTATTGCAAACGAACTAAAGCAGGTAACACCATTGAAAGCTACAATAGTCATATGTAATATTCCCAAGCAACAATGGCAATCAATTTTAAATATTTTAATGACAAATTTCAAATAATTCCATGCTATAACTTCAACTGCTAGCTATCAAAGCCTCTGATGAGAATATGAAAATAATTGTTATTATTTTGTCATTTAAGTTTCTAAGAATACACCCAAGTGGTTGCCAATAGCTGCGGTCATTTATCATAAAAACACCTCTGGTAGTTGGCATTCAACATTCGAATGTAGAGCTAATTTGCCTCTGGTTACATACACTTTTTGGGTACAAAACTATCACAACTCAACCAGGAGACTTCAAATTTAGTAAGGTCGGATGATAAAATTAAATTTTCAATTGCTCTCAAAAGAGTCACTAATGAAGGGAATTTAAATTGAATTAAAATAAAATAATTATAAATGAATTAACCTTTTTCTATATTGGCCGTACTTTCTATACATGTTTTCTATTCTTTCACTCATTTTATAGTCCAAACTTATACTTGATGATAGTTTAAATCATAGTAAATGATCGCAATTTAGTGAACAATCATATTGCTAAAATTATAACAGCATACCAAAGTAAGATAATATAAGAGTATACAACTAATCAAAATTCAATAAACCAACATAAGATCATTTAATTGCTTATTTATTCAATTATGACCATGAAAAGATTTGATTCATTCTATTGTACATAAGTAACAATATCATTATCTTATATATATGCATTCATTACAAGAGCACCTTCTAAATTGTATCATTTAAAATATTTTAATATTAATTTTTTTTCCAGTTTACATGCAAGAATATCTAATTTCCCTAGTTAGTACTAAATAGGATAAACTCCATCAGCAAATATGCATAAGCAATATACTAAATAGTTCATTTCATTTATAATTTCAAATCATTAAACATGTTTATGTAATAAAACAATGCATAATACAACAATATTAAACATGCTAAAAGAATTTGACATTTATTCCAATATGATTAATTCATATAATAAAACAGAATAATCATGATTAAGCTTGCAGTTTCAACTTATTTAAACAAATATCTATATAATGCAATTAATTTAGAAGAATCAAATGTATTACTATAATTTAGATGCACGAGCACTCATCTGAATTTCAAATAAGTTGATTTATGATCATTTTACTCAAACTTCATCTTCTTTAATTTGAAACCTATATAAAACATTCATAAAATTAACTCTATACGTAATTAATCATTTTATTTTTGTATTATCATTAATCTTTAAATCTCTAATTTAATGATTTTCATAATATTATTACAAATATCTGAATCGTAACAATTATATTTATATTAACTTATTATATATTCCAATTTACACTACAAAATTAATATTTCTAGAATTAACAAAAAGACATACAAATTTAAATTAAAGTTAATTCTAAAATTTTCTCATTCACTTTAGTTAATAATTTATCATAGTTTAAACTAAAAAAAATATCATTCTTTTAATATTAATTATCTCATAACATTTTTTTCTAATAAAATTAATGTTAATTTATCTTAGCTAACCTTATTATTTAACAACAATTTTTATTTCATTCAAATATATAAATTAAACATTTAAATTTTCTTTTGCCTAATCTAAGTTCATATTTTATGATTAAGGTTGACTAAACAGATCATCATAATCAAATAACAATCTCACTCAAATTTTATTTTAAGTCCTTAGTTTAAATTTTCATTTTACGTAGCTTCTATGATATATGATTTCATATAGATTTAGTCTTATTTGAAAATATAAACAATTTACTTTTAACTATTTTATTTATAATAGTATGATACTTCTTGTTCTCCTTATTAATTCCATTTAATCTCATTCAATTAAATATTTATCTATAATTATTTATATTTAATACACAAAATCTATAACAAATAATTTATGCATATTTGGATAAGATAACATCCAAATAAATTATATAAATTAAACCAATTGAATACACACACACAAATATATGTATATGTATGTATGTATATACAAATAAATTATATAAATTAAACCAATTGAATACACACACACAAATATATGTATATGTATGTATGTACATATATATATATACATACATACATATACATATATCTGTGTGTGTGTATTCAATTGGTTTAATTTATATAATTTATTTGTATATACATACATACATATCCATATATTTGTGTGTGTGTATTCAATTGGTTTAATTTATATAATTTATTTGTATATACATACATACATATCCATATATTTGTGTGTGTGTATTCAATTGGTTTAATTTATATAATTTATTTGGATGTTATATATATATATATATATATATATAACCTTAATTGTGTCTGCCCCTACACAGTTTTTGTTGTGCTTGCAAATAATCCACCCAGCTTGACTTCAAATCTTCTTCTCCCATGACCGCATGCAGATGCAACATTTGAAATCTTCAAGTGCCCTAAATTTCCTTCTCATAGGGCTTTTGCTCCTACTTCATCTTGTACGACCATTTGACAACTCTACTCAACACATTGCCCTAGCTTTGACTCGATGAGTTTAATTTCTCAACCAATAAAATCGATCAACACAATTTAATGTCATCAGCTAGCATGCTCTTCCGTGTTCTTGCTCTCATACAAAGCAACACACTGCATCAGCCACCTTACTAATACCACTATCATGCCAGCAGTAAAGTAATATAACAAACCCATACACTCCAACCATCCAGTGATAACCTCCATGCTCAAACCATTGAGTTGGTTATATTTGTTGCTACAACCTTCCATTTTTACATATACTATCTGCAATATACTTCATGATTAATAGTGAATTGAATGTGATAGGGATATGCCTTTATGGTATCAGAGCCGGCGCACAAATATACTCAAAGAGTTCTTCTAATTAACCCCGATTTCTCATGAGGAACTTCCAAACATCTGAAACACAATGATGATCAACATCCCTTGAAACCTCCTAGATTACTATCATTCCACCATCACTTAAGTTCCCATGAGTAATATCAAAAATCTCTCTCAAAATCAGCTATCAACTGATAATTATCCTCGCTGAAAAGGCGCCAAATTCTGAAAAATATTACAGAAGATGGTTCCCGATGATCTCTAGATGGCAGCAACACATGTCCCCCTAAATTCATCATCGATACAGTGGCTTCTCCAATTCTCAACACAGAACATGCCACATGGCTCCTCATCGACCAAAATCTAGCCATTGCATTATATTCCACTATCTCCCCAGCGATCTTACCCTACGTCATTAACCTCTCTACCACATTGGATATTTGGATGACCCTCTTAAAAAGGCTACAGCCCACCAAAAGGTCATGCCTCATACAACTCAAGAATGAATTACAAAAACTGTCCATGAAATCCCAAATTATGACCCATACTTAACCATTATTAAAGCTCTTGTTGGTAACATTTTCGCAGCGGGTGGACAGTTTGATCAGAAGGATATTATCCTCTATACATTAAATGAACTACCACTAGTATACCTAGCACTCAAACTGCAATCTGAATGCAACTCCAACAAATGAACCTAGGTGACCTCTACTCTCTTCATTGTCAGTGAATAAATAAATCCTCAATCTATATATATCAACATTGTCAGTGAATAACAAATGAATAAATCAACATTGTCAGTGACCACCTCAAGTCTATGTAGTGAATAAATCAACATTGTCAGTGACCACCTCAAGTCGGAAACTCCTAATCCTCAACTAGTTCTCCAAACCAAGAGAAGAATATATAACAATCCCACTCGGATTAAAGGCTGTAGTCAGTCCACGTCAACATCCTGTGGTAAAGGTGGTCGTAACTCCTTCAGATTGGCGGTAATTTGCCAAATTTGTGATAAATTTGGTCATTCAATTGTCACCTGGTAGCACCGAGCCGATCTTGAGGACACTCTTGCACCTAATCAGAAGCAAAAATGCTATGGCTTCCAATTGGGTTTTGGATTCAGATGCAACAGCCCACCTCACATCCACAATCTAAACCACCTCCAAATTACTACACCTAAAAATGGGTCCGAACAAGCCCTTGTTGTAAATGGACAATTAGTCCTAGTACAACACATCAGAGAGGGCATACTAACTATGACAACACATAAGCATCTCCTACCTCAAGTATGGCATATTCCGTCATTATCCCATAACCTCTTTTCATTACATAAGCTAACCCAAGAAAACAAAGTTGCTATCCTATTTAATTCTATTGGTTTTACTATCCTTGACTCACATACTAGCAAACCTCTACTTCGAGGCCACAACTCTGAAAGCCTTTATCAAATTACTGCAACTTAATTAGGATCTGCAATCAGCTGCTCCTTCCTCAGCACTTATCACTTCCCTAAAGCTCCCAACAATTTGGCACAAAAATCTTGGACATCCAAGCCAAGAAGTCTTCGATATGTTGATCAAGACATACCCTTCTATAAGTATATCATCCTAACCTCAACGATTTGATTGTTGCAATACTAGCAAGAGTCACAAACAACCTTTCTTCCGTCACTCACGTATGAACTCTCCCTTCCAATTTGTACATATGGATTTATTAGGCATGTCCCCCATTTTATCTCATCAATGATATCAATATTATATTGTGTTCATTAGTAACTATTCAAAATTTTGTTGGGTATTTATTATGTTTACAAAATCCAAAACTGCAAACAGATGTTTAGCATTAATCAAAATGATTATGACATAATTTCATACTACTATGGGAATATTGCGCTCCGATGGCGGTGGCGAATTTAACAACACAACTCTCACAAACTTCTTTTTAAAAAAATGGCATTCTTCATCAATTCTTCTTTTAGGAAAATGGCATTCTTCATCTCAAGCCCATATACTCCAGAAAAAAATGGAGTTTCGGAATGGAAACATAGTGATTTGATAGAAACTAATTGCACACTCCTCTATGATGACTCTCTAACTTATACATTTTGCGTGGATACACTCATCACAGCAACATATCATATTAATCGCATGTCATTCGAGAATATCCAACAAATCTCTCCATATGAACTCTTACGTCATCACCAACCCACCTATGCACATCTAAGGGTTTTTGGATGCCGCTGCTATCCATGGAAAAATTCACAAACACCTCACAAACTCGCTTCTCATTCCACTCCATGTATATTCTTGGGAAACTGATATGCATCGACACCAAAATCAGCGAACAAACCACGACGAAATGACAATAGAAAAGTGAAAAAAACACAAACAAGAGATGTTCTTACAAAAATCAAAGAAAAAAAAGCATGATACAAGGATGATCTAGTTTTGAGAAGTAGATCGACTCTCCCACACCCTATATGCCACTAGGAACACCACAAAAAGAAATGAAAAAAACAGCCGCATAAAAATATGCATAAAAGAAAGCAAACCCTAGGTTCTTCTCTTAATAGAATCCCCTCCCAGCATTTCAAAAACTTTCCTTCCTAACTTTCCCTCCTAACTTTCCCTCCAAACTCCCTTAATTTCTCCTCCTTGCATAGGTGATTATGGCCCTTAGTGGATCCCACCCTTCCCTTTCCTTCTTCTGTGGATCCCCTTTTTCGCCTCGCTCCTTCCTGTCGCCAAGACCGGCCCACCTGTGGGTCGGTTCCGTTGTTTCAGCCTGTCCAAAGAGGACTGGCTCGCATATAGGCGTGACACCTTCTGTGTCTCCTCCTATTAGCCCTGCTCCATTCTGCCTCCCAAAAAGGCACTGCGTCCTCAAGGTCGAAGGATGGAAATCACTTGGAATCACCTCATAAGGCTCTCATATTGCTTCATAGTCTAGTAGCCACTTTCATTCGACCAATGCCTAATTTTACCCACTACTCCTCAGCGCACTCCTTCGATCTCTAACGGCTCCAAGATCACATCCAAGTCTTCTGTCAGTGTCGGTGGTAGTGTAGATGAGGGTGCATGATCTCCAATAGCACATCTCAACTGTGACACATGAAGGATCGGGTGTAATACAAGTCTTCTGTCAGCGTCGGTGGTAGTGTAGATGAGGGTGTATGATCTCCAATAGCACATCTCAACTATGACACATGAAGGATCGGGTGTAGTACGGATGATCGTGATAACAATAAGCCACTTCCCTGATGCATGTCATCACCTCATATAGTCCATAATACCTTGGTGACAGTTTCCCACTATTCCTTCTAGCCAACGTCTTCTGTCGATTGGGCCTAAGCTTCAAATAGACTATGTCCCCTGGTTCAAACTGCACCTCTCTCATGTGTTCATCCGTTTTTCTCTTCATTATTTTTTGAGCTCTTAGTAAATGCTCCCTGAGCTCTGCTAATATTCTGTCCCTCTCCAAATATTGATCGGCGCTAGATATTGGTGTGGCGCCATGCTCATAATGTACCAAGTGAGGTGGATCTCACCCATACAATAACTTGAAAGGGGTGGTCTATGATGCGGTGTGGTACGTGTTATACCAATAGTCAGCCCATGCAATCCACTTGGCCTATTGCTTCGACGTATCAGTTTTGGAATGTCAGATATAAAACAACGCAAGTATGTCTCCACACCCGTGTTGCCTAACTCCGTCAGTCCATCAGTTTTGGAATGATATGCAGTGCTCCTCTTGAAGACTGTCCCTTGCAACCTGAATAAATCTTTCCAGAAGTGGCTAAGAAACATTTTTTCCTCATCCAAAACTATTAATTTCGGTACCCCGTGCACATGGACCACTTCTCGGAAAAACACTGGACCACAGTGTAGGGATGTGAGCGAATGAAACGTTACTTAAGCGATCCACGGCCACCATAATCACCTTGAATCAGTCTGACCGTAGCAACCCCACAATAAAATCCATCATTACTTCCTCCCAAACCTTCTCCGATAATGCTAGTGGTTGTAGTAATCCCCCTGGTGTCGTGATCAAGTACTTTTGTTAGTGGCACACATCACATTTTGCCACCACGTCCTTCACGTACCAGCGCACCCCTGAATGTCACTCGATCACACTACCATGAAACTCTTGTAATAATTTGGAAGTATACTCCGAAGATTTGGTTAAATAGGAATTTTTGTAAAAAAGATTTTAATCTCATGCAAGAAAATAAAAAAAAATCCAATTGGCAAAACGAAGCTCTGCAAAGTTTAAGATCTTCTTAAAATCATTGCGAGCCGACTAATAAAAAAATTATGGTGGGTCTCCACAAGAAATTACAACCCTCCAAAATGCCAAAAATCTAAAAAATTTAATAAAACTACTAGTATTTAATAGTGACAATCGTGTTGATTTTAAGTGAGGGCTTAATTAATTATTTTTAAATAATATTTTGAAACCCTTGTCACCTAATATAAATAATCTCTTAAGCATTTGAGTTATCTTTGAAAAAATTTCATAAATATACACACGGCTTGTCCCGTTTTCTTTTAGAACTAGCTACCAAAGCTTTATTCTCTAGCAAAAACCATAAGAAAAGTTAAGGTTTAAGAAAAGATGTGCTAGCTTACGAAAATAAATTATTTGTGGAGCTTGGGCTTAGAGGGCACAAATTTGGATGGCCATGGGTGTGGCTAAGAGATAGAATGATGATTTGATGTTCGGAAATGGGATGGAGTGGCGGTTGCTTAAGAAAAATGGATGGAAATTATGATTTCTAGAATGGTCAAATGAAAAGCCTTAATTCAATCATATTGTGTTTGCATGAAAAAGAATGGGAATCCAAGTACACTCAAATTTAGGTTATGATGCATGTTATGGATAACTTATCTCACCCTAGTAGCGTTCAATGGCCACTCTCATCCTTGGAATGCATAGTCACGATATCAAGCACCCATTGCACCTGCATGCTCTCTTCGTGCATCCAAAATGTCTTTTGTTGTGCTAAGTAACATGTTGGGTTAATCTTTACCTTAGTTGTGCGTCACTTTTTAAACTACCACATCACATTGAGGTCATCTTAGTCCTTGACACTAGCGATTGTGCTTATTGCGATCATGTGCCTCATGCATTTTGTTGCCCTCCATAATACTTATTGTCGTTATGGTGGAAATTGACATTACAGTGCCTATAAAAATAGAGGTTTGGATTGGCTCTTTTTCTTGTGTTTATTAGCAAAATGTTGTAATTAAAACATGCCTTTATATTTCACCTCTTGTAATTATCTAGGCAAAAATACTATATTTTCTTCAAATCTCATCCAAAATTGAGAAAATCAATTGTTATTGATCCTAGCAAATATGAGCAAGGGGAACATACAAATGATCTAAGCTATCTTCATTCATGCATAATGCATTTCCACCATTATCAATTCAAGAATGCACATAGAATTTGGAATAAACTCTAGATGGACATGTGCAATCAAGCCTTCAAAACCTCCCCTTATTGAACAAAGCACTGAAAAGGAGATCGTGATCACATCAGCATCCAAGAACATGTGCACAGGTCCTTAAAATGAGTTATCGCCCCATTCTCTTACTATTATTAATGGTGTCAAAGCAATAAACTTTAAGAAACTTTCTGATTCCGATGATAATTTATCAAATATTAATGCCCAAATGGATAAAAGATTTCATATCCCATTCTTCAGGAAAGGGAGAAAGAAGAAAAATAATTATCATCATTCACCAATATCCATAGGATTCCAAGCTAGAGCCATACATGGGAACTCTTCAAGGATAACTTAACCTAGTAGATGGATAGTTTCATCTTTTATCATCATTTTATCTTAAATTGTATTTTTTTTTCCTTTACATTTTAATCTAGCAATTTCTTTTGATTGCCTTATGAGTATTGCTATTATTATCAAGTCATAATATTATGTTTTATTAATTAAAAAAATGAGAAGATAAGGGAATGGGAGAGTGTTCTAAGGTTAGGAAGAAGGTAAATGATAAGAAAAAGCACAATTCAAAAGTAAAAAAGAGAAGAAAACACAAAAATAATAACTTATACACCGAATGAGAGTCGAAAGGATTCGGCCACCAAGCTTCAAACCCAAAAAGTGCACCAATAAAACACCAAATTATCATTCATTAATTCAATATGAATTACAACATATCATGTAATTATATTACAAATCCAAATTACAATAGAAAGAAGGAGGTTGATGATTACATGTGAAAGGGTGATTGCATTGAGGCGCCTCTTCATTTAAATTTCCATTTGGAAAAAAAGGAGGGTTGGCCACTTAATCTTGGGCATGGAAACCACCTTTAGATGTGGAAACCACCTTTAGATGTGCAAACTACCTTTAGATTTGGAAACCACCCTTGGACGTGGAGTGCATGACACCGCATAATTTGTTTAAGAAGGTCAAACACAAGAATTTGATGGTGATAATCATCTAACCTTACTTTAGATTTCCTTACAACTCAAAACCAATAACAAACTTATAACTAGTTTTAGAAATTAAAACCTTGTAGCAATTATTATAATGATAAAAAATGACTTCAGATAGCATAACTTTCATCTACCCAGTCGAATCATGCTTGGATGATGTTATTGTGTGGAGAAGGGCATCCATTCAACAATAGATTTGTTATCCAATCCTAAAAATTCAACATAACTTTTCATTATTAATTTGCATTAAAATGAACTCCTGTTCTGCATCAAAATTTTGGAAATTTTGTCAAGAACATCAAAATTAAGGTGGAAATTGTCGGTTTATAAAAATTCTTACCTAAATAAGCATGATTTTTAATGTGTAGCACAAGAAAAAACTAAATTGAGGTTCAATTCAACTCAAAATTGATTGAATTAGAGCCTACATGAGACAAATTTAACTATATCCATCTCTATAACTATATTCATCTCTAGAAAATATTTAAGGGGCAAGCAAATTTTATACATGCTTGAAGCAATCAAAATGGTACTTCAAAGTTCCCAAATGGCCAAAAATGACAGAAAACTGTCCCTATTGAATTGATTAGAATAACTACTTAAACTATCATAGTCCTTGCTGGATAAACCGATAAGCCAACACCAGCCACTGACAAGGAGTAATTTGGCTAGTTTTAGCATTGTCAACATGCCCTCATTTAGTATTATTAGATCCTGGAAAACAAAATTTCCTTGAGTTTATAGTGGTCGGTATGTTCCATGCTATGATGAGATATTTGTCTCAAAACATTTAATTCAAAATGAAGAAAAATTTTCCAACCTTCATAGTGAATATTAAGGATTCTTTCATCAATTTGTTGCGTTAAACACCACTCCTGCACTGGAATTGAGATCATTGCATAACTATGAACATGAACATATTTTCTTAAATTGATTGAAGGTAGCGGCACAATCCAAATCTACGATCACCTTGGCCGGGCCCTTATCAAGGTCGGTTGGCCTAATGGTTTGGCCATCCGATCAAATTTTGCACAAATTATGATAGTTAGGCTGGGAATATCACCTTTGGATGTTCTAGACATGCATCAATCAATTATACGAAAATTCTAAAACCTACCATATTCAACTCAATAAATATGACTCCCAACTCAAATCAATTCGAGAGATAGAACTTGACTTTCGTAAAGGGAGCAATAGAGGGCTAGCAGAAATCTCCGCTCAGAAACTTGATCTATTCCTTGGAGTTTTATTCAGCCAATTATCCTAACGTTGGTAAGGGTGCAGGAATCCTCTACTGGAATAGCTAAAACTATTTGATTGACGTTTACTATACCAGGATGAATTCCCCTAGCACAAAACTTGCTTTCGTCAACCAGCCCTTACGCGCTTTGCTACTTTTTATTTTCCATCAATTAGTCGGGCTGTTCCACAATCACCTTGGCAGGCATCTTTCTCGACAACCAGGCAAATTTTATGAAAGAATGGTTTGAAAAACTAGGTCTCAATCAAACTCCTCCAATAAATTCTCTTCAATTTTGAAAAGATATACAAAAGCTAATGTATGTGGATCGAAGATGGAGAATACCTTGGAGTTTGAGGGAGATAACTCCGTCTTCTACGGAGACCACGTCGACGTTTCCTCCATCAGTTATGAGGTATGGACGAACTTTCTCCAAAACCAAGTCCACGTTACTCATAGTCAGCTCATAGATATCTGCCGAATAAAGCCCCGGAGAAGGGGGTGATGGCGCTGGCGGTGAAGTGGAGCAGGCATTGATAGAATCGCTTCGAGACGAGACCCATAACCGGACATCCTTCCGATGTTGTAGGCCACGAAAGTAAGGAAAGAGGTGTATTTTGGAGGTTTGACGAATAGAAGGGTGAAATATTCCTCCCGCAGGTGAGCCAACCAATGTAAGAGACGCCATGGCCGTCATCCGGTGCCAAGCAAGAAAGATGAAAGTTTACACACATACCACTTAATTCCTAAGCCAAAACAGCATAACTCGAAGGGATCTATATATTTGGAAATAAGATTTAAAATTAAATGGTATTTGAGAAATTGTCATGAATCAATTCAAGTTCAAGAAAAGAATGATATGATAAAGTTGAACCCATCAAAAAACGACTAGAGGATCATGAAAAGCCGATTGGCCCGCTCTAGCTACTATTCATCTAAACTAACAAGAGACACGACTAGAAAATCTTTTCTACTTGAGGGTACATGTCTTCTCACCCAACAAAATTTCTCCCAGTTGGAATTGAGGACTGAGGACCGGCTCAACTCATCTAGCTAGCCAACTTCAACCGGATGGACCCATCTCCCTAACAATCTCCGAGAATCCTCCCGATCGCTGATACCTGAAAGGTCGATCAACCGACGGTCCCATCCAGAAAGCTGGCCAACAGCTTTGATCGACTCACCTCTTCGACCCAATCGAACAAGCCCACATGTGTGTATTTACTAAAATAACATGTACAACCCTTCATGAAGTATAGTTATAAATGTGATTTTCCTTTACTGCTAACCCTCTTCAACAAATAGGGGGTATCATGTAATGAGACATTTTTACTTCTCTCCTTTCTCTCATGTATCTACTTATAGGGAGAAACTTTAGGCTATTCGCCCTCTTTGTATCACAAATATTTGATTATATAAAAAGAGTTACAAGTGGCCAGGAAATCCCCATTTTGCCTCAGAGGGTCAAGTCGCTATACACACCTCTCCTCTCTCTCTCTCTCTCTCTCTCTCTCTCTCTCTCTCTCTCCTTTCTCTCAATTTCTCTTGGTTCAAACACTTGAATCCCTTCGGTGTGCCTCCTGGACAAATTCAGATTCAACATTCTGAAAGGTGTTGTAAGTATAGAGCATCCCACTAACAAAAAGAAAAGCAACATCAAGCAGTAAAAACCCGCCACAAAGACACTCCCAGC
>NW_018164816.1:1125779-1128693 GCF_001263595.1 Phalaenopsis equestris
TAAAAGTTTTCGTCATTCTCAGAGAGGCTTTGGCTCAGAGTCGAGAACCGCATATAAATGTACAGCTAGCTCCTCACAGTCGGGAAACTTCCCTAAGAAAAAATGCATCAATCCAGGCATATGCCTCGGTGCAAAGGTCTATTGGCATAAACTTAATGAGGGTCGATGGAAAGGAACCCGATACTAGGTGCAACCCCCTTCATGTGACACCAACAAATGAATCAGATCCAATACCTCAATTGACCCCCAACTTGGTGTTTTGGTTCTTTCTAAACTTGGAGTTGCCACCGCATCTTATTGTCATTATATAATTCTCTTTTTCGAATAACCTTCTTTCTTGGGCCATCAAAGTGATTCGTAGAAAGAAGAAAACTTTGAAATAGAGAAAATATGATGAATCTAGAGAAAAAAAAAATTAAAAGAATATAGAGAACTTTTATAAGGTAGTTTTCATTTGACAAATCAAGAGTGCATGCCCAAAATAAAATCGAGTCAAAGCCCCTTAAAAACATATCCACGAAGAGAATCCTATAAGTGAAAACTGTATAACTAGAGAACCACAATTATATATTTTTTTTTTCTGGGATCAAGAGCAACTCTAAAAGAAACGTGTCTCTTTGGTTAATTACATCTTTGGGCATACCGAAGGATACTCTCAAATAAATGAGCATTGTTTATATTTACCAACGATTTTGTCATCTCATATAAGATTATCCCAATTCTTTTAAAGCTATATCGAGCCATAGAGTTGATGGTGAATCACTGTATCCAATAGACCTATGAAATGACATCAACGATGTGTCAAAGAAATAGAGTGGAATTAAAATGGTATATCAATAAAAGATGTTAGGAAATCCAAAACTGGTAGAGATAGCAGAGTTGGAATTCCATTGATTTGTCAGCTCAAGCTATTAAGACTCTAATTCTACCTAGTAATGGAGGTAGTTATGCTACTCCGATCAGAGATCCCTTATTAGTAACTCATGTGTTGCGCCATCTAAGAAATCTTGGTAGCACTAAAGTTTAGAGAAAAAAAACATCTAATTTGCGATGTCCACGTTTCGATGCAATTGGTAGAAACAGAACTTATACCTATCAAGAAAATGGAAAGGAAACCCTTAGAATGAAAGGAAAATAGAGATTTTGATACAAAGCCGAACTATCCCATAAAGGACTTACACCCCCTCAGGGTCGGAGGATCCTATAATATCCTAGACGTTCTAGACAATCACTTAAGCATAGAAATTTATGCTCGACCAGTCAGGTTAGAGAAGTAAGGGTGCTCTTCCTCGGGACATGTAAATATGATGTTATTTTTAAAAAATTTTTATTAGGCCCAATTAGTATGACTTGGAAAATGTGCATGTATTTGGAGTCGTTTTAAATTCGGCCTTAAGGCTATGCAAGAAATGTAAGACAACATAAATTGTTGATTTAAAAATAATACAATTATAAACTTAAATTTTGATTAAACTCAATATTTTATTATTAATATTTTATATAAAAGGATTTATCCTAATGAGCCTAAGTGCTTACGGATATTCTAGGAAAACGATAATCAAAATAAAGAGTAAATTTGGTACTTAGCAGAGAGTAAACAAACTAGCATGAATACAAGAATAAATAAACAGGTCGGGTACTGCTGGGTTGGCAATATATCCTAGAAAGACAAAAATGACGGTTAGGCTCAACATATACATGTTTGATCCTATTGTCTATACAACACTCTGACTTCAAAACTAACTGATGATTCATAGGCATATTACTCATGGTCCTTACTGCATGTTTCCTCACATTAAGCATCTTGGAACCTATGCTCACACCTTACTTCTGATATAGTCTCCAATCTAGGGAATTTAAGCCAAATACATATGAAAATCCAAAAAATGCTTGATGAGCATCAAAAAGTTAGTACGTGTTATTTCATGCAATAATATAATGAACCATGTCTGCTGGGAATATAATCGAGCAACGCATGTTGAAAAGGCATGAATTTAAATTAAAATGTGCCTCTTTTTGTACATGGATCCTTACAAGAAGATTGTCCCTAATACACTAGTATGCATGTCTCAAACTTAGTAAATGTGCCAAAGGCAACATATAAAATGTCTATCTAGGCACAAACCAATGAACAAAAGCCAGACATATGAAAATCTTAACTACACCCTACCTTATTCTAAACAAGCTCTGAAACAAGGTGACCTAATCACATACATCTTTGTTTGTGCAAAAAGGTGTGGCTAAAGGTAGTGCATGATTTTGATGCGGTCACTGTCCTCGACCCCATCCTTAAGATCCAAGAATATAACACATGTTTCTTAAAAGATGATAATTTTAAGTAAAATATATTTTAATTCATGTTCTTATTTATGGTCAAAATTATGGATGCTTTAACTTTAAAATATATTTTGAAAACTTGATGATCTGTAATAAATGAAAAATAGTAATACTTTCTCATTTTAAGAAAATAAGTCCTAAGTTATACACTTCAGGTTTCTTGGAACCTGAGCATAATCATACATGTGTAATTATAATGTGATGATTCACATTGGTTATTGAGATATACTCGTGAACAATCCTAAATAAGGAATTACGACCATCATCGGGTCACACATCTAACTGAAAATGACTTGCATCAAAAGTGAACTAGGCTAGATTGAGGCAATAATACAAGTTGATTTAACATAAAATGAATGCTCAAGCGAAATGTGAGGAATTGTAGGTGATATGCTTAATGATTTCTCATGTTATGACTAGTAAAGCTAAGTTTGAGCAATCATAATGAGCACAAAATGGCATGCTAGATGTGAATACTATGATATGTGGTAATATTCACACCATGGAAATTCTATTGATAAATTAATAATAATAATATATTAATATACTATATATAGTAATAAACATATAATATATA
>NW_018164816.1:1130206-1176243 GCF_001263595.1 Phalaenopsis equestris
TTAAAAAACTAAATTTTATAAATTATAATATATAATAAATTAATATTAATATACTATATTAGTAATATACTAATATATATATATATATATATATATATATAAGTTATATAATCAATATAATATATTATTTATATATAACAATATTAGGGATGTCAAACTAGCTCGTCGTTTGTAAACAGTTCGTGTTCGACTTGTTCATTAAGAAACAAACACGAACAGTGACTTCACAAACAATTTCAAACACGAGCTTATTTCAAACAAACTAAATTTCAAACGAGCTGAACATAAACACAAACTCTGTTCATTCGTGTTCCGTTTGTTTACAACCCTAGTAGGAATATATGTAATTTGCTTGTTAAATATGATCACACTAGGTAAAGCGATCGCACATGAAAGCAAGCGAAGAAAATAATGAAGTAAAAAATCATGCTAGTAGAATTATTGTGACAACATGACATGATTTGTATACTCTAATGCTTGGTGTTTCCATAAATATTAGGTGTATGTGGAGTCGTGCACCTAGGTGAAGAGACGAGGTATGCTAGATGGGTTCACAAGCTAGGTGGTATTACACTAGATGATGTGACATTACTTCTTATGGCAATTCTAAGTGATGCCATAGGTACTAGGTGGTATGACTCATACTAGGTGAAGTCATACTCTAAGTGTGTTTTGTATGTTAGATCCCTTTCGTATGATATATGAATATCTAACATGAGTATATGGGGACATATACTCATGTAAGAGCATCAAACATGTGAGTGCAAATGTGCTATCTAACATAAGCATGTGAGGGAACATGCCTATGTAAGGAAAACTATGTGAATGCAAATGCAAGTGCACAATGTGATGTACACATGACAGAGAATTGCATGCAAATGCAAATGCAAATGCATGATGTTTAGTGCATTTGATATGAAGATATCCAACTTTAGTATATGGAAACATATGCTCACGTCGGGAAATTGGATGTGCAAGTGAAAGTGCAGTATCCAACATAATCACATAAGGGCATGTACTCATATAAGGAACACTACACATGCAAATGCAACTACAATTACCTAAAATAAGCATATGGGGCATATGCATATATAGGAAATATGACAATTCAGTGTAAGTGCATAATGCAATTTGCACGTGTGACATGATGTGATTGCCAACATTGCAAGAAACATGTGAGAGCATTTTTTTAACATACATATCATGTTAAATCATAAGCACAACATAAAATGAAATTTTCATGCATGTGTCATGCTAAATCGCAAGCACACTACAAAAAATATTTTTATGAAACATTTCAAAATCATGTTTAATATGAGAAATATGATGGTAAATGACACAAAAAATACAAAAGCATTTTTTTTATTTCAAAGAAGCACACATTTTCAAAATGATGAAACCCCAAATCTATTTGATGGAAAATTGGTCTACCTAATGACCTCTCATGGGTTTTGAGTTGTATTGATAATGAGATGTATCAACACATTATTTCTCATGAAAATAATATACCCATCTCCATTTGTGTGACTTAAGTGTGATAGGTTTTTTCATAGAGAAAAACTCTCATGAACTAGAGAAAGGAAGATTAAAGTGGTTCTTCCATTCACTAGACTTAAAGGTTTCATCATTTCATGTATATTATTGAACCATCACAACAAATGCAAGATTACTAAAATTTTGAAATTATGGTTTAAACAAGAGGCCTTGGACAAATCATTTAAGAATCTTGGGAGAAAAGCAAGAAAACGCTCCGTAACCTAAGGAGGCTTCTCTAACATCAACTTAATCCTATTTCCCTAGCATCAACCTAAAATGTATTTTTAGAAAAGAGGAAAAAACAAGTTTTAAGGAAATCTTACCACCACGATGATTGATGATGTGCTCTCTTTGCTTTCTAAGTTGAAAAGGATGGCCCTCCTCTCCTCGAAAGAAGCTCCAAGAAAGGCTCTCTTCCTTTCACCTCAAGAAAATGTGAAGTAAAAGAAAAAGATGAGGAAGAAGAAGGTGGAGGAAGAAGAAGATGAAGAAAGTGAAGAAAGACAAAGAAAAGGATGAAGAAGCATTAGGTTTCTCCTCTTCTTTCTTAATAAAGCTCTCCAAACTCCTCCATAATAATCCACACTATTTACCTTATTCTCACCCCCCCTCAACTACCCCTACAAGTCAAAATTTTTGATAAAATAAAAGAGTAATGTAAGGAAAAAAGCTTTCCCAAATACAACCCTCCTTTGTCCCATGAGACTCCCCAAAATGTCCTTGTAGAATGCTTGTAATTGTCCATATTTGAGGCGGGGGATAAGAACTTTCTATCATACATCCCCATAATTTCATGTAAAAAATTTCATATATCAAACATGTTCCATATTAAAAATTAATGCCCACTAAAAGTAATCACTTATAGGCATGGTTGCACCAATTAAAACACTGCTTTCATGCCTGAAAGATCTGCTAAAAGTTTATGGGTCCCTGTCGACACTATTTTTTGGTTGTGGAGCGGCCCATCAGAAGTTGTTGGGCGCCAGAATTGAAATCTCGTAATCCGCTTTGGAAGGACATTTTAATTTACACAAAGTTTAGAAAAATATGAAATCAAACTGATCACATCTCTTTCATAGTTTAAATGAAAGAGCACTATACCTCAAACTCTGTATCTATCCCGAAAGATAAACACAAAACTTGAGGGTGAGACTCGATCAAATAAACTAGGAAATATATGACATTTGTTTGGTCTGCAAAACCATTTTATTTATCAATAGGTTTTCCTATTTAATACAAAGAATTAAATAGGTTTTATATTAAGCTGGGTTCGGAAAAAGCTTCCTATAAGGGCAAGCTCCTATAGTTAATTACATATTAGATAACCGAATTCACCTAAGAAAACTCTCAATAAAAATCAAGAAATGTTATCTACAAGGAGGTCATAAGGATAAAATTTTTCAACGAGATCAGACAAAGATGTGTGAAAGGGGAATGACTCAAATTTGGAATATTTTGTTTTTTGAATCCAAAGGAGGAAGAACTAGGGGATGTCATAGATCCCGATGAGAACTTCAGTGACTTCCCAAACCATCCTAATGTTTGGCTTCAATTTTGAGAAAGAATATTTTAAATATTTAATCCTGTCAATTTTATTAATTAGGGCTTACACTTGTATGAAAAGATCACACAAATAGCCTGAAAGATGTGAGGATTTAGGTCGTGACAAACGACAACTTCAGAATTCTAAGACGAGTTAGGGCTTTTATTGTACAATAGGGCTATACAAAAGGCCTAAAGATGAGTTAAGAATTTATGTTGCATAAGCAAACAACCTCAAAATCCTATGTCTGGTTATTTAATTCTAAGAAAAGATATGATGTTGTAGATCCTCTTGCTGTTGAAGATGGCTGTGGTGTCCATTATGTGCCCACAATGCTAAGCTCCTCTTCATTCTTAGTTCCATTTCTAAAAACAATTGTATAAAATTCAGAATAAATTCTGGATTCAACTCTAAATCACTAAACATAACTCCTAAAAGCTTAAACTACCAAATCCATGTATTTTTCATAGCTTTTTCTCAAATTTTCACCATGAAAAGTGATTTTTGGGTAGCTCATAAATGTGCTAAAAAAACATGGTAAAAATAAAAAAAATTTACATAGAAGTCAAGCTCTTACCTCAAAGATATCAAATCTAGCAATTCTTACTCCAAATCACCAAGAAATCTTCAAAATAAGGTGTGCTAAGAAATCATCAAAATGGGGTAAGCTCTGGCTCCAAAATTGCGAAATCTTGAGGTTGAAGGCGAAGGAAAGGTGCGATAATTGCTTTTTTCGATTGATTTACCACTTAAAAACCGTTCGTGAAACTTTTGTGAACCTGCTCTTAAGCGTGAATGGTTCGACGCTTAGGCACTTGTCTCTTAGTTTAGGGAACGCTTAAGCTTGGGATCTTGGCGCATAGGCGCCAGTGCACAAATTTTGATTTTTTGATTTAAGTGAAATGCACTCCTAGCCTAAGTTAACCAACCCTACATGGTCTCATAATTCTTTAATGACCATTTTCTTCCCTTTCATCTCTCCACTTACTCAAGATTCTCCAATCTTAACTAATTCAATTCAACGCAAAATAAAATAAAATTTAACATAAACAAATACTTATATTTATTCACAAATTATTAAAAACATTTTTAAATACATAAATTCTCAGTCCAAATAGTCTCGGATGAGAAAATTCCTAACACAAATACTAGACAATCATCACATTAAAATCATACTAAACACACTTAACATTAAACAATAAAAAACTAATCACATAAACACTAAACCATGAACTTAATTTCATTATGTAGTTGGTAGAACAAATCTTGGCCTATCACTAGTCTCTCCTTTAGCATTTGGAATGTAAATCTGAAACAACGGACGATAGTTAATAACTCTGGTTGAATCTTCTTCAATCCATTTATTCTTCAAATACATAGCCTTGCCCGCTTCTTCTATAAAACTGGTATGGCTAAACTGCATCTTAAGTTGCCATTCTATATGATCCAAATGTGCGTTAACTTTCATCACTTTTGATTTAATTGAAGCCACGTCAGCCTCAATTTTAGTGATTTTCTCTGATATTCCTTCGATACTAACGGTGAGAAATCCATTGTATATCTCTTGCGCAATCGACTAATAAACTTATTTCCCATTGCTTCCTCCTTCTCTAAATCACTCTCCTAAAATGACATTTTTCCAAAACTCTCTTTTTTCACTTACAATTTAGGGTGGAAGTGTGGTAAGACTTCTCCTCATACCCTTCTATTTATAGGCTCTAAACTACTCCTAAAAATCTTATACACGTCTTAAAACTGTCTCCCACAGTAGAGCCAACCAAATTTTCGTTAAAACTTCTAAAAACCAAAATTTGCATATGTTTTTTAATTGTCGCACTTAAGTGACGGTGCTCAATTTAGCACAGGTCAACTTAACATTCAAAAACACATTCTAACATGTTAAGTCATCTTTTAAGGTCTTAGAATAATCACTAAATCATTATATATTCAAAATACTACTAGAATTTTCTAAATCACACACAACAACATAACAATAAAAACAAACAAACAGATAACTATGGGTTGCCTCCCATAGAGCGCCTGGTTTAACGTCGCAGCCCGATGTAACTAGTGCTTATTTTGGTTGACCCAACATCATAAAATCATTCAGATTAAGTTGGTCACCTAAAAGGTAGGATTTCAACTTGTGATCATTCACTTTAAATATTTTGTTACTATTAGGATCTTTGATATCCATAGTTCCACAGGGATAAACTTTCATCACAACAAATGGGCCCATCCACCTAGACTTAAGTTTTCCTATAAATAATTTTAACCTTGAATTATAAATCAAAAATTATTTCCCTAGTTGAAAATTTTAGTAAGAATCCTCCAATCATGCCACATCTTCATCTTTTCTTTGTAAATCTTAACACTTTCATAAGTATCATTCCTTATCTCTTCAAACTCATTTAATTTCAATAACCTTTTCTCACTGACATTCTTTAAATTGTAATTAAATTCTTTAATGGCTCAATATGTTTTATGCTCAAGTTCAACTAGTAAGTGACATGCTTTCCCAAATATTAGCCTGTGTGGGGACATTCCTATAGGAGATTTATATGCAGTCCTATAAACCCATAAAGCATAGTCATAGCAAACCAATCTTTCCTATTAGGATTAATAGTTTTTTCCAATATTCTTTTAATATCACAATTGGACAGCTCAGCAAGACCACTAGTTTAAGGATGATAGGTTGTGGAAATGTTGTGCTCAATTCCAAAAGTTTTCCATCAGTTGTAATTACTCTCGACATCCCAAATCTATAAAATATGTTTATTCTCCAACACTTTGCAATAATTTGAGCATCACATCGCGGTAAAGCAACAGCTTCTATCCATTTGGATACATAGTCTATTGCTAACAATATATATAAATTTCTGAAAGATGGTATAAATGGTCTCATGAAATCTAATCCACTAACATCAAATATCTCAACTTCTAACACATAATTGAGGGGCATCTCGTTCCTCCTAGATATATTGCCTACTCGTTGATATCGATCACACATTTTAATATAAGCATTAACATCTCTAAAGATTATTGACCAATAAAATTCAGATTGTAAAATTTTGTATGTTGTTTTATCAACACCAAAATGTCCCCCAAAATCAAAATTATGACATTTTTGGATAATTTCATAAGTTTCTTCTAAAGGTACATATCTTCGAATAATAAGATCCTTTCCTTGTTTATATAAAAATGGGTCATCCCAAAATTAAGTCTTAGTTTCAAATAAAAATTTCCTTTTCTGTTGGTGTGTTATTCCATAGGTATAATATCACTAACAATGAAATTTACAGTGTCTGCATACCATGGAACACACCACTTACTAATATTGAACAATTTTTTATCTGAAAAATGTTCATTAATTTTCTTTTCAAAATTGAGTGGTTTCTTTAATTCAAGCCTGGACAGATGATCAATAATTTGATTCTCAGCTCCCTTTCTATCTACTATCTCAAATTCAAATTCTTGCAAAAGAAGAATCCATCTTATAAGCCTTGGTTTTGCATTCTTCTTTTTCATTAAATACTTAATAGCACAATGATTTGTATACACAATACATTTAGTTCTAATTAAGTAGATCTAAATTTATCAAAAGCATATACTACTACTAATAACTCTTTCTCAGTTGTGGTATAATTAATTTGAGCCTTATTAAGAGTTCTACTAGCATAGTAGATAACCTTGAAAATCTTATCATGTGTCCTAAAACAGCTCCAATAACATAATCACTAGCATCACACACCAATTCAAATAGTTTTCTCTTATCTTGTGAAATAATAATTGGTGCAGTGACTAATCTTTCTTTTAATAATTCAAAAGCTTTTAGGCACTCTTTATCAAAATTAAAAATTATATATTTTTTAAGTAAATGGCATAGTGGCTTAGCAATTTTTGAAAAGTCTTTAATATACCGATTATAGAATCCATAATGTCCTAAAAAACTCATAATTTCCTTCACACTTGTTGGGCGAGGTAAATTAGAGATAACTTGAAGTTTTCCATACCATTTTCTGAAATTTTATGTCCCAAAACTATTCCTCATGCTACCACAAATTGACATTTTTCCCAATTAAGGACTAAATTTGTTTCTTCACAGTGCTTAAGAACTTTTGATAAATGTTCTAAACATTATTCAAATGAAGTTTCAAACACTGAAAATTCATCCAAAAAAACTTGAATCCCTTTTTCAATTAAATCACAAAAATAGTCATCTTAGATCTTTGAAATGTAGCACGTGCATTACATAAACCAAAGGGCATTCTTCTAAAAGAAAATGTACCATAAGGACTCGTAAAAGTTATTTTCTCTTGATCCTTTGGAGCTATTTGTATTTGATGATAACCAGTATATCGATTCAGAAAATAAAAGTATTTAAGCCCAGCTAGTTTATCCAACATTTGATCTAGAGAGGGGAGTGGAAATTGATATTTCTTTGTGATAAGATTTAACTTTCTATAATCAATGTATATTTTCCATTCTGTGACTTTTCTTATTGGTCTTAACTTGCTATGTTCATTTAAAGTCACAATCACTCCCCCTTTCTTAGAAACACAGTGAATCAGACTAACCCATGCAAATAGGGTAGATAATTTCGGCATCTAACTATTTTAAAAATTCTTTCTTTACAACTTCTTTCATAACGTGATTCAATCTCCTTTGAGAATCAGCCCTGGGTTTCCAGTTCTCTTCCATATGAATTCTATGCATAGAAATTGAAGGATTGATTCCTTTTGTATCAGCAATTGTCCTCCAAAGCCATTCTTGTAACACTTTACAGTTTTCATCGAACTCTCTTCTTCTTTTGTAGTTAATTTTGAGGAAATTATAACAGGTAATGTAGAGGAATCACCTAAAAAGACATACTTCAAATGTTCAGGAAGAAACTTCAACTCAAGCGCAAGAGGTTTTCTAATTGATGGATAAAAAGATGTATCTTTTTCTATCGTGTCCAAAACTTCAAAACTTTCTTGAACATTATTTTGAATCTTCCTTATATAAATCTTCATATTGATAGAATTTCTCTTCTTGCTTGTGTTACAACTCTTTCATTTCAGATTTCTCTTCATAAGTTGTTTTGAAATGGCTTTCACTTAAGTATCTTATAACATCCATTCTATAACATTCATCATATTTACCTATTGCAGGGTATCTCATTGATTTGGAAATATTATTGAAAATACTAAAAGTAACTATTTGATCATTGAATCAAATAGTTAATTCTCCTTTCTACACATCTTTCATTGTTCTTCTTGTGACTAGGAAAGGTCTCCTCAAAATGATAGGTATCTCCTTATCTTCCTCCATATCTAGTACAATGAAATCAACAAGAAAGATAAATTGATCCACTTTCACTAGGATATCTTCTATAACTCATTTAGGATATGTTAATGAACGATCTGCTAATTGCAGAGTTATAGTAGTAAGGGTTATTTCTCCTAATCCCAATCATTTAAATATCAATAATGGCATAAGGTTGATGCTTACACCTAAATCACATAAAGCTTTCCCATAAAATTTGTCTCCTATTGCAGTTTTCCCACAAAAGCTGTCTCCTATTGCACATGGAATTGTAAAGCTACTAGGATTTTTAAGCTTTTCAAAAAGCTTTTTCTGAATTATAGCACTGCACTCCTCACTAAGTGCAACAAATTCATTATCTTTGAACCTCCTTTTTGTATCAATAATATCCTTTATAAACTTTACATAGCTTGACATTTGTTCTAGAGCTTCAACAAATGGAATAATAATTGTAAGCTTCTTAAAAATTTCTAAAAATTTTGAGAATTGCTTATCCAACTTTTGTTGTTAGAGCCTATGAGGAAATGAAGGTGATGGTTTTCTAAGTCAACTTTAAGTGGATAAATAGGTCTCTCTAAACCTTTCAGAGCATCCTCTTTTGGTTCTTCATTCTCTTCTCTCTCTACTTCAGTTTCTTTTTAAACTCTACCTTCCAATTCTCTTCCACTTCTAAGTTGAACATCTTTTACTTGCTCTTTATTCTGGTCTTTTGGATTTACTTTTGTATTACTAAGAAGTGTTTCTTGGGATCTATTACTTAATGAATTTGCTATTTGTCCAAACTTATTCTCAATATTTCTAATTGTAGCTCCTTGACTTTGTAATTGATTTCCCATTTGTAACACCACTTCTTCTATAAACAACTTCTTCTCCTTAAATTATGGATTACTATTAAACCTGGAGGATAATTAGGTCTATAATTACTATTCTCTTGGTTGGTCCCGTTTCCCAATAGGTTTACTTGATTGTTCCCCCATTGCTGATTAATACTATTACCACCCGAAGTATGATTCCAATTAAAGTTGGGATGGTTCTTCCAACCTGGGTTATAATAATTTGAATATGAGTTATTCTGCTTATTATTTATAGCATTAAAAGTTTCTAATGATGCTTGAGAACCTACCATTTGGCCTAATAAATTTTCTTCAATCATGGAAATTTGTTGAGAAAAATTTATTCAACATTGGTCTAACTTCCTTGAAATTGTAGCAACTTGATTTGCTAACATGACAAAAGCATCAATTTCATTAACATTGGCTACTTTCTTAAGATCCCTTTCAAAATTCCATCAAAAATTATTTGTAGCCATTTCTTTAATTAAAGAATAAGCATCATTAAATGGTTTTGACATCAATGAACCACCAACAGTGGCATCGATAATAGATCTAAGAGATCCAGCTAATCCATTATAAAATTTTTGAATTATCAACCAATCTAGTATAACATGGTGTTTTCTTTAAATTGTTCCCATGTTTCATAAATAGATTCTCCTTCAAAATGGAAAAAAAAATGTAATATCATTTTTTAGCTTCACAGTTTTTTATGGTGGAAAATATTTAGCAAGGAATTTCTACGCTAAAACACTCCAAATTCTGATAGATCCAGATGATAACAAATATAACCATATCTTAGGTTTTTCACTAAGTGAGAAAGAAAATAATCTAAGTCTTATAGAATCATTTGATACATTATCATATTTAAATGTAGCACACAACTCTAGAAAATAAGCAAGACGTAAATTTGGATCTTCAGTTGGTACCCCCAAACTGATTATTTGATACCATTTGGATAATAACGGGTTTAGGCTCAAATTATTTAGTCACTACAATGGATTTTTGAACACTACAATGAAGTTCATCCACTGCATGGTTTGCATAATCTCTTAAAGATCTAAACTCTTCAGCATTTTGATTATTTTGATTTACCATTTCTTGAAACTTTCAGTAATTTTTTTATTTTTTAATTTTTCTAATAGTTCTTCCTAATTTAGAATCGTAAGGCACCAATCCTGTGGAGCCTGAACTACACATACATTACTATAAAAGTCATAAAATAAAAATAAAAATAAAAATAAAAACTCACAAACAAGAACTTAATATAAAAACAACACTACAATATTCTTGTAATAAATCTTAAAGTTTAAATAAGACTTTATAAAAATAGAAATTTTTGCTTTCTAAACACTTATTTTTGAAAGTTTTTATAATTTTCTAAATTTTGCTTCCCCGACAACGGTGCCAAAAAGTTGATCCCGTCTTTCTATATAGATGTAAAATGTGATGTAAGCAATTATATGCCTATTTTCCTTAAAAATTATTCTTAATTATTAACAAAGCCAAAAAAATGATCCAAAGCAAAAGCTAGGTAAGTTTTCCACTATGAAACAAATAAGAATACAATTATAATAATTAAATATGAGATACTACACAAGTATACGTATCGTTATCAAGTAATATAGGACCCAATAATATATGACTTTTTGATTAAGCCCCGAATATCGAACCCAAACAAAAGACTGCAATATGCACTTTAAAAAAAACTAGAAAGTTTAGATGAAAAAAATCTACTTAGCAAAATATCCTTACTTAAACTTAAGATGTTATAACAGGAATTAAAATTCGATTTTTTTTATAATTTTTGGTTTATGAAAATTAAGTTAGCAACTAATTAGCTTAACTAAATTTTTACGAGATGAACGCAACATAAATAAAATATCTTTTTCCTTATAATGAGTCAGTAATAAGTATAAAAATTATGCTGTGGAAGTATGCTAAATGTGTTGTGCCAAATAGGAGCAATAATATTCTTTACCCTTACTAGAGATGCTATAAAGAATATTGGCTAATCTATAGTTTGAATAATATTGAATACCGGTTAGGTAGGGAAGATACTAGCTCTCCCTTAACTTGGGGGCTAACATCTCATATCAAAACCTAAATTATAAATCAAATTGGGGGCTTTAGCCTATCACTCTAAAGTCCTCTAATTCTACACCCTTGAAAAGTTTATTTTCCTATTTATTTGTACTCAACTCCTTGAACTACATTCTCATTCATGAAATCACTATGTGATTCTAACCACTTTTTCACTGAGACAATACCATCACAGGTCTTACATGTTCTCACAATAGGTATTAACATCTTAATTGGTCAAATCAAGAAGTAAATGAAGTGCAAGGTTTTAAATCAACACAACTTCTTCCAACATTGAAGTCTAATACTTCACACAACTTCCTTTAAATACTTAATCACTTATCATTTTAAGGAAAAAGATAAAGAAAACTACTCAGAATCCAAGGAGAAAACACAATCACACATGAGTTTAAAAGTAGAAATCATGCACACAAACAAGAAATGTAAGTTAAAACCAAGTGTAGTCACAAAGATAAACACTTATCTCAAATCCTCTCCACCAAATGTCTTGAAGTTCCTTTGAATTCTCTCGCTTCAATCAGAATACAAAACTAATACCCAAAATAAAAAGAAACTGGCTGACGACGACGACGACAATTACTTAGATGAATGATAGCTATGGATGTCTAATGGTTGGCCTCCTCCTTTGATATCCAAGTCTTCTTTAATAAAAATCCAAAAGGTGCCTTGATGTCTCTTCAAAATGTGTCTCCATTCAATGAATCTTCTAGAAGTTCCTCCTTTCAAAAGCCAACTGAATGAATTTTTGTGTCCATGAATTATTTCCCACATTTTTACCAAGGGTTGCTTCAAATACCTCTTCAAAAATTCATCTAAATTCAATGAATCATCAAATAACTACTTATGGTGCTTAAGCGCGAGGTACCTGGTGTTTAGGTGTGGCTTGCTAGCGCATAGGCGCCAGTGCTGGGCGCTTAGACGCCCCAACTCTTTTTGCACCTTCGTCATTTTTGCTCCAAATTTGACAATTTTTCACTCCTTTAGCATTTTTTAATCCATTTGATTGTACCTGGAAGAAAAACACACAAATACCTCTCATTGAAGTGCAATATCTAAAAAATAGGTATAAAAGTGTGTATAAAAATACTATATATTTTAGGTTCATCATCTCTAATAGGTGTGATTTGCTGGGCAAGCAAACCACACTTATTGTTGTTGACCTAAGAGATCAAAAAAACCAACACATCCGTCTAAGCCCTAATACTTATAACGGTGCAGAGACATGAATGAGACTTCAAATTTGAGCAAACTGGGCTAAAATCAAAAAAGCCGAAGAGGTTTTTGTTGGGGAATTAGTGAGTGTATTTTAATTGAAGCTATAAATTTTTGTCGTGATCTTTGTTCTATTCACCTTTATAAAGGGGTGTTTTATGAAATTAGAGGGGCAACCATCTGGATTCCGTGTCGAGAATCTCGTAGTCAAGGTGAATTTAATTTATTTTATGTTGATTTTGATTTCCTTTTTAATTCTATGTCTTGGAAATTTCAAATTTATCTGAGAGAGGGAATTGGGTTGAGATGGAAAGCATAAGGACTCACATCCAACTCAGAGACCGAATGAGGAAAAGGTAGCAAAAATGGAGATTGCAATATATTTGGAAGGGAGGCTCAGAGACTTGGTATTTCAACCCAAGATAGTGGAGGAGTGTTACATTAGGAAGGAAGGCCACAGAGGACTTGGTATCCCAACTTAAGAGCTACATAGTTGCACATTAGGAAGAGAGATCCTGGAGAATGTGGTATCCCAACCTAAGAGGCGAAGAATTGCACATTAGGAAGGGAAATTCTAGAGGATGTGGTATCCCAACCTAAGAGGTGGAGAATTGCACATTAGGAAGGGATATCTCGGAGGATGTGGTATCTCAACCTAAGTGGTGGAGAATTGTACATTAGAAAGGGAGATCTTGGAGGATATCAAATCCCAACCTAAGAGGTGGAGAATAGCTCCTTAGTAAGGGAGATCCTGGAGGATGTGGTATCCTGACCTATGAGGAGAAGAATTAGACATTAGGAAGGTAGATCCCAAAGGATGTGGTATCCCGACCTAAGAGGTGAGAAATTGAACATTAGGAAGGGAGGTCCCAGAGGATGTGGTTGGGAGATCCTGAAGGATGTGGTATCTAGACCTAAGAGGTGAAGGGTTGCACATTAGGAAGGGAGATCCCAAAGGATGTGGTTTCCCAACCTAAGAGGTGTATAATTGCACATTAGGAAGGGAGATCCTGGAGGAAGTGGTATCCCGACCTAAGTGGTGAAGAATTGCACATTAGGAAGGGAGATCCTAGAGGATGTTGTATCACGACCTAAGAGGAGATGAATTGTACATTAGGAAGCGAGATCTCGGAGGATGTGGTATCCCGATCTAAGAGGTGAAGAATTGCACATTAGGAAGGGAGATCCCGGAGCATGTAGTATCCAAACTAAGAGGTGAAGAATTGCACATTAGGAAGGGAGATCTTGGAGGATGTCATATCCCGACCTAAGAGGTGAAGAATTGCACATTAGAAAGAGAGATCCCAGATGAAGTGGTATTTTGACCGAAGAGGTTAAGAATTGCACATTAGAAAGGAATATCCTGGAGGATGTGGTATCCCAACCTAAGAGGTGAAAAATTGCACTCTGTTGAGAAGAAAGGTTCAAAGACTTGGTATCCAACCAAAATGGAGGTGTAAGATGACAAAATGTGGTGAATTGGTAGAGTTGTGGAAATTTGTGGATGCGTGAAGCTTGTGTTGATCGAGAAGAGGTGTAAATTTGTGAGGGCATCTGTGGGTTCATGAAATTTGTGCATGTAGAGATTTTGTGAGCGTTGGTGTTGGGATTGTCGATTTAGCGAAAGCTTTACAAATTTGAGGCTTTTAAGAAGTCTTATGTGTGATTTTTATTATTGGCATATATATATATATATATATTGATATAATTTTTTTGTTAGTATTCGTAGGACTCAATCCAACATTTTGTCCAATGACAATAAATCAATTGCACATGGTGGCAAAAGAAAACTTTGTTACTCTTCAGAAAATCTAATACATCAAAGCACAATCTAATACTGTTGTCTGTTGTATATCATGGAAAGCATATGAAAGCGTATGAAGTAACATCTGCCTCTGAAGAGTTATCTTTGTCTCTGAGCCATTTACTCGTGTGCCCCCCCCAAATGTTTGGAATTGTGCAAACTAACTGACCGACAAGAAATTACACAAATATTTATATTCTAAAATATGGCAAAAAACTTGACCCAATTTATATTTAGTGGATAGTGTGACGAATGTAATGGCATAAAATTTAAAGTAATAGTTTTCACACTAGGGGTACTACGCAAGTATATGTATCATTTCAAGTAATATATAATTTTCTTTTAAAACCCCAGTATCGATGTCACGGGGGAAGCAATAATTTTATGTATGTGACTAAGAAAAACATTTAATTTAAATAGTGGAATAAATTTTAGGAAAATATGAAAGTAATTCAGGTGTGAAACAGGTGTGAAATAAAGTTAGGTGTGAAATAAAGTTTACTAATTCCTACAAGTGCAAATTAAAAGTAAATGCAAAGATTAAAAAATAACTAAGATTAGAAAGTTCAATATACGTAAAGAGACTTTCTCTTTGCAAATAATTCATAATCAGTGTAGGAATGCAAATATTTAGAATTTTAATTGATGTATTATGATAAATAAGAGCAATCCTATTCTTTTCCACTTCCGAGCATATAGAACATTGACTAATCTAAAGTTGGCGTTGACATGTATAGTAGTGTTGGGTAGGCTCTAGCTTCTCACCTCTAGATTATCCACTGTGCCCTCTCTATAGAACCTATCAGTGACCCTTAGTTCCAATCTCTAGTCCAAATTAATCAAAGAATCTAGCCTATCACCCTACAAACATCAAATTTACACCCATGAAATCTTATCTCCCCATCTACTTGCACCTCCCATCGGGCGATCACCATGGCTCTTTTTGAAGTGAAATGTGATACTCACTAGTTAAAGAAATCTTAGCTCTCTCAGTCTGTAAGTTTTTGAAAAAAATTTAACAAAATAAATGGTCAGTTTGCAAAGTAAATGAAGAACCTCTGAAAATACCAACACAAATTTGTAGAATAAAAAAAGTTCTAAGTAAATCAAATCCACAACATAATTACTTCTTATTACAAGGAGAAAGAGGAAAACTACTCAGAATTCATGGAGATATAAAAAAAAACATATTTATAGAACTCAAATCCAACATACAAAATAAAAAGATACAAAACTTATCTCAAATGTTTCCCCAAGCACTCCTACGAAGTATCCTGACTTCTTTGACTCCACAAGACTCTTACAATACTCACAATACTCTAGAACTCAGAAAGACTCACACAGACTCACTAAGGTAGCCGCCTACTCTAGGATCCTCCCTTTCTCAATACGACTCTAAAACTCTCTCCTCTCTCAATACGACTCCAAAACTCCTCCCTTTCATTCAGAATTAATCCCAATATATAGAGCTTCAAAAATCACCAAGGGTTGCTTCAAACATCTTTTCAAAATTTGTCCAAATTTAATGAATATAAGTGTTACTATTTTTGGCACATATGCACCAAACTATCACACCTAGGAGCCAACCACAAATTCCATCTAGGGCCTAAGCGTCAGCTTGGTTATTTTTGGCAGTTAACTTGATTTGGCTCATTTTGCTCCATTTTAATGCATTTTTTCTCCTTTTTGCTATTAAAATCTTTTTTCATGAGCCTACAACCAAAAACACAAAAGTTACCTTTCATTAAAGCATAAACCTTTTATTAAAGCATAATATGCTAAAAAATAGGTATAAAATGTTCATATAAAACCAGTAAATTTTAGACACATCAATTCCCTAAACTTAATTGTTATTTTTCCTCAAGTAGCCATTTTACTAAATAAAACATTATAAGATGTGATAGTGGCATTCACTTATAGCATCTTATATTTCTTATCCAAAAAAATGTAATAGTAGAATTAAATTTTTTTTAATAACTTAGGTTAGAACAAATGTGTAAGAATATTCAATAATCAAGTCTAGGAATTCTAATTTTTCTATTCATTTCAAAAATAATTGTGATTTTTCATACTTATATGTCTCAAAAAAATTAAAGAAAAATAATTTTATGAGAACTCTACTAGTAAATATACTAATACTTTAAAGTTGTAAATATGCTTAGAAATATGATTAAATCACTTCCTTTAAGTTGATTTAAGTGAAGCCAGTTTTTGATTAGGCATCAAGCTTCTCCTCACATTATTTTCTTTTTGCTTTTTATTTTATTTTATTTTATTTTTCTTTTAGGATCTTTTTAATCCTTACTTTTTATCTTTTGTTTTTATGCAAGGATTACTATATATGGATAGCCTTTAATGATTTTGAA
Organism: Phalaenopsis equestris; assembly: GCF_001263595.1. Classification (NCBI taxonomy): domain Eukaryota; kingdom Viridiplantae; phylum Streptophyta; class Magnoliopsida; order Asparagales; family Orchidaceae; genus Phalaenopsis; species Phalaenopsis equestris. The sequence goes on from NW_018164816.1 coordinate 1,146,908, forward strand.
CTTCACTATCCTCTTCTTAAAGTTAAAATCCCATCAAATTTCTTCACTTAATTGTGTGTATTAGTTTAAAATTGATTTTTCATAGTCTGCAATTCTTTTTTATGTATATATCTAAGATCTCATAGCATTTCAAAAATACAATTTCGCTACTCTTAATAATAAAAGCATAATCCTAACTTTCATATCAAACACCTTAACTTTTGAACTACGCTTTGCTACTTGAAAATTTTACTTAAGACTGTTATAACATTGTAGGATCAAAAATATATTCTTCTAAAGTTAACACCACATATCACACGCTATGTTAAAAAAATTTAAAAATATAATTTAACGAGGACAAATAAAGTCTAGTTTTTAAAAAGTTTTTCTCCCTGCCCCCAAACTTAAATTTTTAAATAATTTAAAACATTTTTGTGCAAATTAAGCATGAAGTGAGAAAAATTTAGAAGTTCTTCACATGGAATAATACAACTACAATTAGTAAAAACATTTGCTGAGCAATATAAAATTTAAATTAGAACATGTAGATCATGAAAATTTGCAATGTAAAAGACTACTCTAACACACAAGCAAACTAGATAAATAGGAGCAAATACAGTAGTAAATACAGTAGTAAAAAATAAAAGTACATGAAGCAGTTCTACATAAAGCATACATCAAAAGTCCGCAATTAGAAGGATCTAAAAATCACATCTACTTCAAAAAGTAAGCTTAATCTAATCCTCCTCCTCCTCATCATCAAAGGATATATCTTCATCCATGGATTTGTGGGGCTCATTTGGAGAAAATCAAGGGCATGTAAGAAACTCAACTGAATGATCTCCCAAAAAAAAATCACTAATGCCTCGTCATATGTTGCATCATAATAACTCTTCCTCCGAACATATTTTGCCATATGATCAAATTTGATATCCATATCTTGCATACAACTATGTATCATAAATATTTTTTACTGGTGCTCCAAGTATCTCTCATTCAACAAATCCTATAAACTAGGTGAAGGCTCAGTAGTAGTAGAAATAAAAGGTTTAGAAGTAGAAGGTCTAGAAGTAAAAGGTCGAGAAGTAGAAATAGATGGTGCATTAGGAGCTCTACCTCTAGGTCATCCATACAAATCAATATTATCCTTTTAATAGGCTTAAGTGGCTTCAACTGTTCTTCCCAAGCGTTAAAATTTACTCTAGAGTCTTTGAAAATAGTAAAAATCAAAGAAGAAGTCCCAGACCTGCAGTAGTACTGGCTCTGGCAGAAGCATTAACAATCACAAAAATAAGAGAGACAACATCAATTGGTTTCATTTAGTGGATGCAGCAATTCAATATGGCTCTTTCACGTGTCACCTGACTCAAATGGTTAGAAAGAAGGAGGTCGGCTGAAATAAATAATGCAAGGATTTTAAAGTGAAATTGAGCATGGAAGAAGAAAAATTTACCTTATGATTATTTCAGATCTTTCAGGTTCCATGTCCATCAGTCAGATATGCAATAATCTAGTCTAACTCTACTTCAGATGTTGTATACTCAGAATAGAAGCAATTCCTAGTAGGAGGCAAATCATACACCTCATTTATCCACTCAAAAGTAAACTCAACCCCTCTTCCTTGAACAAATATCTCATCATCAGAAGCTTCAGGAAAATTAGCATAAAAATATTGTACTATAGAAATAAGAGCTACGACACTAAAATAATAGAAGTTCTCTCAGTGCCAAGCTACAATCACATTCTCAACCACCGGGTTTGTAAAAAGTTCGCTCCTTAATGAACTTCCATGAAAATGCAAATTTTTTGTAATGAATTTGTGTTTTGATATTTACAATCTTTGCATGGTCAAAAACTTCTTTTCCTTTTCCTCGCTTCATCTTAGGAGCAATCTAAAAATTGAAGAAAAATTCCAACAAAAAAAAAGTTTGATGGCTTCCTACAAGTTCTTTTAAGTAAATGAGGCTTAGATTCATGGATTTTTCACCACAAAATTCAAAAATTTGCCATTTTTGGCCTCCACTCTAGTTGTGAGAAAATCCATAGTAAAATTACAAACTAACTCTGCCAAATTCAAGATCTAAACTTAAGAAGATAAAATATAGTGGTAAGAAGTTTAAAAGCTTGAAGATTTGACGGGAACCCTATGACTGGTTTACGCAAAAAAGAAGAAGAAGATGGAGCTTAGACATCGAAATGGCTTGGGCTTGGTTTAAATCATGAAATAAAGGTGCTTCGACCTGTTCAGTTGAACCAGTGCCTAGGCGCTAGTTTCAGCGCTAAGGCGCCCTGTTGTGCTGAAGTCTGACGTTTAGGCGTTGGACCCAAAATTTCTTATGGTTTGATTTTTAATGCATAACACAACAAGTTTAAGGCCTCTAAACAAAAATTTCTTATTAATTTATCATCAAACCTCATATTTATAGTCTCTCAAATATCTTCTAACTTTCATTTATTCAATCATAATTTTTGATCTAAAATTGATTCCACCATTTTAACACATGATTTTCACAAACATAATTTCAATAATAAACACTAAGTGACAATAGAACAGACACTAGAGCAAAATACAACACCAAAAACTAAAAACAACAAACACTCATTCAAATATTAAAAAACATAGTTCATAACACATCCAATAATAAAGTTGACACAAACATGCACATAAACACTATAATCTTTCCAATTATCAGCCCTTGTTTGCTTCATTTTCACCCTCCTACTCCGATATTAAATAGTTGAGATCAAACATGTGGAAGAAAGGAGCACGAGAAAATTTCATAGCCATCTTTTTGTGATTCCAATTATTTTTATTATACATGGTTACCTGATAATCCTGATAACATGCCATGTGAATGGATTGAAGTTTCATCTACCACTCCAAGTGCTCGTACTGATGATACATCTCGTGCAACTTATTGTGTAGAAGTGATAGATTCTCTTCAATATTTCCCAATTTGCTCTCATCCTTTCCAAACTCAGCGCTAAAAACCCATTGAAATAGGTTTGAGCATCTTTGTGCACAAACTTTTCTCCATTGGTCTTACTATTATTTTTACTCTTCATAGAATCAAGAAAATGGACAAAAGAACTCAAAATCCCTCTCAACTTCTTCTCTAAGGCTTGATTATAATTGAAAGGAATGGTTAAAAACTACATTCAACAATTTTTCCCATGTCTAGAAACTGTGGCTCTTAGGTATCGGATTTTGGCGCCTATGCGCTAGTCTTACTAGGCACTAGCGCTTAGGCGCTAGTTTTGGCATCTAAGCGCTAGTGCCTCAGTAAGCACCATTTTGTCTAACATCAAATTTTTTTAAGTCCCAATCATGTTTAAATCATCAAATAGTGTTTTATATGCCTCTTTAAATTTAGTAAGACAAGTTACTACAACCCTAATAAATATAAATCAATCCATAAAAAGTTATAGTGGGTTGCCTCGCACCTAGCGCTTAGTTTAACGTCGTTAGCCCAATTTATCCAATTTTTTTACTCGGACTAACTCACCATCAAAATTTCTTTATGAGAATGCATGTTTTCACCAATATAAGATTTCAATCTATGTCCATTTACTTTAATTATACATTTTGTTTTCAGATATTTAATATCCACAGCACCAAAAGATAAAATTTATCACAATAAATGACCTCATCCTCCTGGACTTAAGTTTTCTGGAAAATAATTTCAATTGAGTACTGTATAAAAAAACTTCTTTTCTATGCTCAAAATATTTTCTTAAAATCTTCCGAATGCCAATTTTTGTTTTTTCAAATTTCCTCGAGCACATTCAGTTGCAACAATCATTTCATGCCATAATCTTTTAAATTATAATTAAATTCCTCTATCACCCAAAAAGCTATATGTTCTAATTCAACAGGTTAGTGACAAGCTTTTCCAAATATGAGCCTATATGGTGACATTCCTATAAGAGTTGCATAAACAATTCTATAAGCCCATAATGAAGAATCAAGTCTTCCAGACTAATCATTTCTATTAGGATTTACAAGTTTTTTAAAAAATCTTTTAATTTCATGATTAGATACTTCTGTTAAACCACTGGTCTATGGGTTATAAGTTGTGGTAATTTGTTGTTTAATTCAATATTTCACCAATAATGTGCTAATTCTAAAAGTTTTAAAGTGACGACCAAAAATTATCACTCTTGACTATCCAAATCTAGTAAAAATATTTTTGTTTGAAAGTTTGAAACACTCACAGCATCACAATGGGGCAAAATAATAGCTTGAATCCATTTAGACACATAATACACTGATAATAAAATGTAAATTTTTACTAAAGATGGTATAAATGGTTTCATAAAATCTAAACCCTATACATCAAATGTTTCAACTTCCAAAGTAAAATTTAGGGGCATTTCATCTCTTTTAAAAAAATTGCTAGTCTCTGACATCGATCACAAGCTTACACATAAGTATTAACATCTCTAAACAATGTAGGCCAAGAAAATCCAAAGTGTAAAATTTTAAATGTAGTTTTATCCACTCCAAAATGTCCCCCAAAATCAAATTTATGACATTTTTGATAATTTCTTGAGTTTCTGTAATAGGTACAAATCTTCTAATAACTGAGTCTAAACATTTTTTATATAAATATTGGTCATCCTAAAAGTAAAATCTTGCATCATGAATGAACTTTTTCTTCTGGTAGCTTGGTAGTCTCTATGGTAAGATGTTACTGACTAAGTAGTTAACTAAATCTGCATACCACAATATATGCCACTCAGCAACAACATATAGTTGTTCATTAGGAAAATTTTCATTTATAGCATCATTAATGTTTTCTTATTTTCTTGTTCAAGTCTTGGCAAATGATCAAAATTTTGGTTATCAATGTATTTCCTATCCACTACCTAAAAATCTAACTCTTGAAAAAGGACCCATCACATTAATCTTGGTTTCACATCCTTTTTCGTCATAAGATATTTCATAGGTGAATGATCAGTATGCAAATTACATCTGACTCCAATAAGATATTGTCTAAATTTATCAAAAGCATATACTTTTGTCAATAACTCTTTTTTAGTTGTTGTGTAATTAATTTGAGCTTCATTAAGAGTTTTACTAGCATAATATATAACTTTAAAATCCTTATCATATTTTTGTCCTAAACAGCTCCAATAACATAATCACTTGCATCACACATTAACTTAAATTGTTTCTCCCAGTTAGATGAAACAATGATAGGTGTAGTGAGTAATTTTTCCTTCACTAATTTCAAGGTGTTTAGGCATTTATCATCAAAATCAAAATTTATATCTTTTTCTAAAAGTTGACATTGAGGCTTAACAATTTTTGAAAAGTCTTTAATGTAACTTCAAGAAAATCCAACATGTCCCAGAAAACTTCTTTCTCCTTTTATTATATTAGGAGGGTGTAATTCAACAATAACTTGAATTTTTACTGGATCAACTTTCATGCTATTCTAAAAAATCTTATGTCCAAACACAATACACCATGCAACCATAATTTGAAACTTTTACCAATTGAGAAAAAATTTTTTTTCCTTACACTGTTTTAGTGCCTTTACTAAATGATCTAAACATGAATCAAAAGAGGTTTCAAAAATTGAGAAGTCTTCCTTAAGAACTTCTATTCTTTTCTCAATTATGTTGCAAAAAAAAAACATCATACATATTTGAAAAGTTGCAGGAGCCACTAGGAATTCATCTAAAAGAAAAAGTCCCATAAAGACTGATAAATGTCATCTTTTCTTAATCCTCGAGAGCAATAGATATTTGGTGGTACCCATAATAGCGATCCAAAAAGAAAGAAAATAGCAGTGTCTAGCTAGTTTATCCAACATTTGGTCCAGAAAAGGTAAAGAAAAGTGATCTTTCCTAGTGGCAATGTTTAATTTTCTATAATCAATATAAATTCATCATCTAATAACTTATCTTGTTGGAATTAATTCATTCCTTTTTTTAATTGCTACTGTTACTCCTCTTTTCTTAGGAACACAGTGAATATGACTAACCCAAGAACAGTATGAAATTAGACAAATAATTTCCACATCTAACCATTTTAAAATTTATTTCTTTACCACTTCCTTCATAGTTAAATTTAATCTTCTTTAAGAATCAGCCCTAGGTTTATGATTATCTTCCATTAAAATTCTGTGCATACAAATTGAAAGACTGATCCCTTTAATATCATGTAATATCCATCCAAAAGCTTTTTTATATCTTCTCAATGTCTCCAATAATTTTTCTTCTTGTTCTGCAGTTAAATCTAAGGATATAATAATTGGTAAAGTTGATGAGTTCCCCAAAAATGCATATTTTAAATGAGTACGGAGAACTTTCATCTCAAGTTCAAGAGGTTTTATTAATATAAGGAATCAGAGGTTTGTTATTCTAAGTAGTACTAAAATTTCAAATTTTTCCTAAACTTAATTTGAGTTGTCAATGTTTATAACATTTAATTTATCATCTAAATCATTCTTAGTTTTGTTCTTAGGTTCTACCTGATATGATATGACTTCATCTTTTTAACTGATATAACTTCACATATTTCTTAAAAGTGATTATAAATCATATAATTAATAATGTCCATTCTATAACATCTCCCATTCTATCCTTTATCAAGATACTTCATTGATTTAAGCACATTAAATGTAACTTCTTGGTCATTTACTCTCATGGTTGGTTCTCCTTTTTGCACATCTATCATTGCACGTCTGGTTGCTAGGAAAGGTCCCCCCAAAATAATAGGAATTTCTTTATCTTCTTCCATGTCCAGCAAAATGAAATCAAAAGGGAAGATAATTTTATCCACATTAAAAAGTACATCTCCTATAACCCCTTTAGGATAAGTAATAGATCGATCAGCTAAATAAACGGTTATAATAGTAGGAGAAATCTCTCTTAAGTCTAACCTTCTAAAGATAGATAATGACATGAGAATAATGCTTGCTCCTAAATTTCATAAGGCTTTTCCACAATATTTTTCTTTAATTGCCATAGGTATAGTGAAACTACTAAGGTCTATAAGCTTTGAAGGAAGCTTTTTTTAAGTTATTGCACTATATTCTTCACTAGGTGCAACAATCTCATAATCTTTAAACTTCATTTTTTTGTTTAAAATTTCTTTCATAAATTTAGCATAACATGCCATTTTTTCTAAAGCTTCTGCAAAAGGAATGTTAAGCTTCTTAAATATCTCAAAAAAATCTTAAAAATTTTTTATCCAATTTTTGTTGTCTAGTCTTTGAAGAAAAGGAGGTGATGATTTTTATAAATTATTTTTAGTTAGAGAAACAGGTGTTTTTACTTAGAAATAGTTTCCTTTGTGTTTTTCAGTTTCTTCAATTTATGTCTTTACTTCAATTTCTTTTTGAGCTCCAACATTTAATTTCTTTCCGCTACTAAGTTGGACAACTTTAACTTGTTCTTATTCTTTACTTTTTTCTTTCAAATTTATCTCAACATTACTAAGAAGTGTTCTCTGGGTTCTATTGCTAACAACACTTTGACATTGTAATTGGTTACCTATTTGCTATACCACTTCTTCTATAGTTAACTTCTTTTCCTTAAAATGTTGGTTGTTAAATCAAGGATATAAGAAGGTCTATAGTTGGAACTACCCTGGTTGTTCCAATTTTCCCATGGGTTTACTTGATTGTTCCCCCATTATTGATTTCCATCACTAGAATTTAACTAGAATTGTTATTCTAGTTAAAATTAGGATAATTTTTCCAACCTGGGTTGTAATAGTTAGAATAAGGTTTATTGGATATATTAATAGCATTTATATTTTTTAATAAACTTTGAGAATCAATCATTTGTCCTAATGAATTTTCTTCAATCATTTGAGGTGTTTGAAAAAAAAATTCATTCCAATTTGGTCAATTTTCCAAGATAATGCAACAACTTGAGATGCAACTATTGAAATAGCATCATTATCATGAATACTGGCTACTTTCTTAGGATTTACCCTTCTTAAGGGCCATTGAAAATTGTTAGTAGTCATCTCTTCAATTAAAGCTTAATCTTAATCAAATGGTTTAGACATTATTGATCCTCCAACGGTAACATCAATCATAGATCTTAGGGATCCTACTAACCCGTTATAAAATATTTAAATGATTAACCAGTCTCGTAATTATTGATGTGGACACTTTTTTAGGATTTCCTTAAATCTTTCTCACTCTTCGTATATTGACTCTCCTTCATATTAACTAAAAGAAGTAATATCTTTTCTAAACTTAGTAGTTTTTGAAGGAGAAAAATACCTAGCTAAGAAAATCTATGCTAAATCCTCTCAAGTTTTAATAGATCCAGATGCTAGCGAATTTAACCATAACTTAGCTTTGTCCCTTAATGTAAAAGGCAAAATTTTAAGTTTAATAACATCATTTGACACACCATCATATTTAAATGTAGCACACAGTTCTAAAAAAATTTTTAAATGTAAATTTGGATCCTCATATGGTGTTCCCCCAAACTGATTCTTTTGCACCATTTGTATAATGGCAGGTTTATGTTTGAATGAGTTAGCCGCTATAACATGGGTTTGTATGCTTAAGTGAATTTTAACTGCTATAGGGTTTGCATAATCTCTTAAAGGTCTTTGTACATTTTGATGTTCATGTACATTATTTTGATTTTCAAAATTGTTATGTGAAGTGTTTTCCATCTGTTGTAAATTGTGAAGTCCTTTTTATTTTTGAATTCTTCTAATTGTTCATTTTAATTCAGAATCGTAGGGCACCAAACCTTCAGATCCCGAACTACACATGCAAAAAGTAAAAATTTAGAAAATAAACTACTTAAAATATCTTTAAAAATACATGTTATTTTATTTTTTATATTTTTGGTTTTTACAATATATATATATATAATTTTTGAAAATAATTAAGTGCTAAAAATGATTTTTAATTTTCATAAAACAAATCTACAGTTCAAATAGAGTTTCTTAAGTTTAAAAATCTGTCGTGATCCCCGACAACGGTGTCAAAAACTTAACTCGACCCGCAATTACGTAAATATTTATGTTCCATAATATGACAAAGAACTTGACCCAATTTATATTTAGTGGCTACTTCAATAAATGTAATGTTATAAAATTTAAAGTAATAGTTTTCACATCAGGGGTACTACACAAGTATATGTATCATTTCAAGTCATATAAAATTTTCTTTAAAATCCCCAATATCGATCTTTCAAAAAAAGTGATAATTTTATGTGTGCGACTAAGAAAAACCTTTACTTTAAATAGTGGAATAAATTTTAGGAAAATATGAAAGTAATTTAGGTGCGAAATAAAGTTTACTAATTCTAATAAATGCAAATTATAAGTAAATGCAAAGATTCAAAAGTAATTAAAATTAAAAAATTCAATATATGTAAAGAAACATTCTCCTTGAAAATAATTCATAATCAATGTAGGAATGCAAATTTTTAGAATTTTAACTGATGTATTGTGACAAATAGGAGCAATCCTATTCTTTACCTCATCTGAGCATAAAGAACATTTGCTAATCTAAAGTTAGTGTCAGCATGTGATCCCGATTTTCTATATAGATAGATGTAAAATGTGGTGTATACGATTAATTTCCTTAATAGATATTCTTAATTTGCGACATAACCAAAAATTTGATCCAAAGCAGGTAAATCTTTCACTATGAAGCAAATAAGAATACAATTATAATATTTCAATATGAGATACTATGCAACTATACATATCGTTATCAAGTAATATAGAACTTTCTGATTAAGTCCTGAATATCGATCCTACAGAGTGGACTAATTTTAGATAAAAAAATTTACTTAGCAATATATTCTTACATAAACTTAAGATGCTAAAATAGGAATGAAAGTTTTATTATTTTTGTAATTTTTGATATTTGAAAATAAAGTAAGCAACTGATTAGCTTAACTAAAATGCTTGCAAGATGAAAATAATATTAATAAAATATCTTCTTTCTTATCTTGAATCAGTGATAAATATGGAAATTCTGTTGTGGAAGTATGCTAAATGTGTTGTAACAAATAGGAGCAATAATATTTTGTACCCTTACAAGAGATGCTATAAAAAATATTGGCTAATATATAGTTTTAATAGTCTTGAAACCAGCTAGGCAGAGAAGATACTATCTCTCACTCTAGAGTTCCCTCTTCCCCCTCCACATGGGGGCTAACATATCGTATCAAAACCTAAAAATATAAATCAAATTGGGGTTTTAGCCGGTCACTGTAACGTCCTCTAATTCTGCACCCTTTAAATATATTTCCTTATTTTTTTGCACTCAACCCCTTGAACTACATTCTCATTCATGAAATCAATATGTGATTCCAACCATTTGTTGACTAAGAAAATATCATCTCAGATCTTACATGTTATCACAACAGGTATTAACATCTTAATTGGCTAAATCAAGAAGAAAATGAAGTGCAATGTTTCAGATCATCACAACTTCTTCCAACATTAAAGTCTAGTACTTCACACAACTTCCTTTTAAATATTTAATCACTTATCATTTTAAGGAAAAAAGATAAATAAAACTACTTAGAATTCATGGATAAAACACAAATACACATGAGTTTAAAAGTAGAAATAATGCACACAAATAAGAAATCTAAATTAAAATCAAGTGTAGACTCAAAGATAAACACATCTCAAATTATCTCCACCAAATTTTTTGAAGTTCATTTGAATTCTCTTCCTTCTCTCACAATAAAAACTAAAACTCAAAATAAAATAAAATAAAGTAAAGGTGGTCGGCGGTGGCAATGGGGATGGGCGGCAACGACGACGGTGGGCTGTAATGTTTGATGGATGGTTGGCCTCTTTCTTTGGAAAATCTAAGTCTTTTCTTATAAAAATCCAAGGGATGCCTTGGTGTATCTTCAAAAAAGTGTCTCCATTCAATGAATCTTCTAGAAGTTGCCTCCTCATAAGCCAATTAAATGAATTTTTGTGTCTAAGGGCTATTTCCCACATTTTATCAAGGGTTGCTTCAAACACCTCTTCAAAAATCCACTCCAATTAAATAAATAATCAGGTAACTACTTCTGGTGCTTAAACACGGGATACCTGACGCTTAGCGGTGGGGCCTCTGGTGATTAGGCGCCTAGTTAATTTTTGCACTTTTGTTCATTTTTGTTCCAAATTTCACCCTTTTTCGCTTCTTTTAGCATTTTTCATCCATCTGATTGTACCTGCAAGAAAAACACAAAAATGTCTTTCATTAAAGCGCAATATCTAAAAAATAGGTATAAAAATGGTTATAAAAACACTATATATTTTAGGTGTATTAGCATGTATAGTAGTGTTGGGTAGGTTCTAGCCTCTCACCTCTAGATTACCTACTGTGTTTTATCCATAAAACCGATTAGTGACCCCTTAGTTCCAATCTCTAGACTAAATTGATAAAATAATCTAGTCTGTCACCCTAGAAACATCAATTTTATGTCCATCAAATCTTTTCTCCCTATCTATTTGCACTCCTCCTTGGGTGATCCCCTGGCTCTTTCTAAAGTGAAATGTGATACTCACTAGTTAAAGAAATCCTAACTCTCTTAGGTCTGTAAGTTTCTTAACAAATTTTAACAAAAAAGATGGCTAGTTTGCACAATAAATCAAGAGCTGGTGAAAAATACAATCACAAATTTGTGGAATAAAAAGAAGTTCTAAACAAATCAAATCCACCACATAATTACTTCTTATTGCAAGGAGAAAGAGGAAAACTACTCAGAATTCATGGAAATAATATATATATATAAAAACATAGTTATGAAACTTAAATCCAACATATAAAAGAAAAAGATACAAAAACTTATCTCAAATGTTTTCCCAAGAACTCATCCAAAGTTCCCTGACTTCCCGAACTCCACAAGACACTTACAAGGCTCACAATACTCCAAAAAATCACAAAAACTCACACGGATTTACTAAGGTGGCCACCCACTTTAGATGGGATCCTCCCTTTCTAAAAATGACTCCAAGACTCCTCCCTTTCATCTAAAATTAATCCCAATATATATATAGCTTCAAAAATCACTGAGGGCTGCTTCAAGTATCTTTTTAAAATTTATCCAAATTCAATAAATATAAGTGTATCCTTTTCTGACTTCTAGGAGCCAAACTATCGTGCATAACTGCCAGCCTAGAATTTTATCTGACACGTAGGCTTTAGCTCAGTTATTTTTGGTAATTAACTTAATATGGCTCATTTTGCTCCTTTTTAATATATTTTTGCTCATTTTTTTCTCTTAAACTCTTTTTTTTGTACCTGCAACCAAAAAAATAAAAAAAATACCTTTCATTAAAGCATTGTATCCTCAAAACATGGGTATAAATTATGCATGTAAAGTTGGTAATTTTAAGGCGCATCACTAACCCTCCTCGTAAGGCATACTTCAAAATGAAATTCCCTTCATAATTGCTTAGAGGTGTGTTTTTTGACAACTCCAAAGATGGTAGTATTTCTTATTCCAGGTCAGAATGATTTCGATACGACATCTGTTGTCATCCATCCTTTTGAAAGTGACAGACACCCTTCTTTGTGGTACGCTTGAAATAACATGCTTAGCAAGGTCAGCTCCATTACCTTTAAGTACTAGAACATACCCTACAGGCAAGGGAATCTTCATTAGTCCTTGGAATTTACTTGGTCCAACAATATCCAACTCCTTTCCAAACATTATGTTGCATTTGCTGATGAATGATACTGTACAGAAGGGTCGCACAAAATCATGGTAATTTATGTGGAGCGAAATACAATCCCTCACTTTGTATATTTCAATAATGCAACTTTTAAGGACACAGTTCACTGGTAGAATGTGCCATGAAACCATACTCTTAATCATATTATTTATTATGGAGGACATCGAATTCACTTCACCACATCTTAAGATGCCTTGGGGTTCCCTTTCTTGTCTACTATGAAGTTATAGCAATAGCCACATTGAATAGTGATTCACACATTTCCTTGTATCCACTTCTGTGGTCCAGAATTCCTTTTCCTCCTCAAACGACCGACATGACCCAATTCCCTAAGGTGGAACACATAGTCTATAATCCTCATTTGTTTGGTCTCTGAAAAAAATTGATGTATAGTCCAATCCTTCAAGAATAATGACATACTTCCCCTGTATCAGCTCAAAATGTTCAAAACTCTTTTGGCATAACTCTTGAAATCTTTCCAATTTTTCTTCTAAAATGATCTGTAACTGTCTCGGTTATATGAACTGTGGGACAAATGGCTCTACATACTGGTGATCCTCAAGTCTCTGTGTTAGAAAGAATATGATGCTCTCTTCTAGAGGAGCGTTGCATTCCCAACAACCCTCACAAGGCTCTGCTGGTGTATAATCTGGTAAGAATAATTCCACGACTGGATCCATCTCCATCCGTCTCATTGGAGATTGGGGAATCATATCTTTCACTGACTGATCTGGTCTCTTGGCTTCCTCATGCACTGTTGAAACATTTTTTTTATGCATCTTCTACACTCATTCTCCCTTCTAATTGATCAAGCATTTTGCATTTGTGACGATTCACATTGTGGCGTTGTGTGAGAGATAATGCTGCCTTCGCGGGTGGCCTCAGTGGAACTCCCTCCACTGGAGCGCTGACAAGCTTCCCTTCTAAAGATAAGCCCATGGATTGTATCCGTTTGGCATCTTTTTTCAAACTTCTAGTCTTTAGAGCTTCAATCCCATTATTCTAAATTATACTTTTCTTCTTGGTAGTAGTGTCCCCCTTACTCTAAAACTTGAGTACTATACTCAACCTTCTTTTTCTTCTGAACTGACCACTTTCAACGGGGGTCCTTCATAGTCCATTCTAATCGACTTGACATCCAGGTCAAAGTCTTTGATGGAACCCTGTGCCACCTTTTCTTCATCAAGTGCATGATTGATGTCGTTTCTGAAAGAATAACTCAGTCTCTATCCTGACATTTTAATGCATGAAAAAAGAGAAATGTCAACGAGCTGAATCTCAATCTGAACAAGAACAATATGTTGTTACTAATCATTATTTATTTTTAAAGTCATGTATATGTTTTATAACAAGTGTATACAATTTTTTGCTAATTTTGTGAGATTCTAAATTTTAGTGCAAAGAAATTTGATTTCATTTATGGAAAATGCTTTCTTTTTATTTTTGTTACAAATCTTTTTTTTGTCCCAGTCACAGACAAAATCATCATGCCGACATTTTAAGAGTGTAAGAATTATCTCTAAAGCTCGTTCCTTGAAACCTCATGATGCATAGTACTTTTTCAGATAACATCTATTGATTGGAAGCATAAGTCTTTTACTCTGACAGTCCACCAACTGGTAAGGTCCTCTAGAGTATACCTTATCTACCACGAATGGTCCCACCCAAGTTGGTTCAAACTTTCCTCCTATTTCTGGTGTGTAAGAATAGGTCTTCTAAGGATGAGAACAATGTCACCAAATTTGAACGTTCTTGGGCTGACCAGCTTGTCACGGGCTTGTACCATCTTGGCTTGGTATAACTCTAGATTCTGCTGCGCTAAAAGTCATTCCCCTATAAGAATTTCTAATTCTTCGAGCTTGAGTTTGAAATTCTCTTCTATTGCAATCTTGTTGGCTATGACGATCCTGAGAGAGGGTAGTTGCACTTTCAAGAGGAGCACTACTTTGGACCCGTACTCTAAAGCATAGGGTGTAAACTGAGCCTGAGTCTTGTACATCATTCTATATGCCCACAATGCTTGTAGTAGTTGTTCGTGCTATCCTCATTTATTGTCATCCAATTTCTTCTTTAAAATCTACACTAGAGTCTTGTTGATAGACCCTGACAGTCTGTTTGCCCTAGGGTAGTAGATCGTAGAATATCTTCAATCTATCTCATGTCGCCTGACAAAGTTGTTTATTTTGGTGCTCTTGAAGGTTAAATAGTTGTCTGATATAATTCTACGGGGAATAAAAAAATGACAAATGATCTGAGTCTTGAAGAACTGATGAATTTGATGTGTTGTGACTTCTCATAATGGTACTGCCTCTGCCCACTTCAAGAAATAGTCTATCGTGGCAAGAATGATTATGTGCCTTTAAGAAGACAGAGGGTCTATTAGACTCACAATGTCTGTGACCCAACACTCTAAAGGCCATGACATAATCATTGGGTGTAGTACATTCGGAGGTTGATGTAGGACCACTTCATGTATCTGACACTGATGGCAGCTTCTGGAAGTTTTCGTGTAGTTAGTCATCACGGTTGGTTAGTAGTACCCCATCCTCTTAATTTTCATCTTCATTTTTAGTCATGACTAGTGAGCACCACACAGCTCTGCATGTCTTCCTTAAAGATCTTCTGCTCTTCTGACTTGCTCAAACACCTTATGATGTTATCCACTAAGGTGTACAACAATGCTCTCTTCTTGTGTTGTTGACTTGTCCTTCGATTACTTCCATTCTGCAAGTACGCAACAAATGATTGGCGTCAGTCCTTTGTACCTTCAACCACTACAGTTATTGTCTCTTCATTTCCCAGTTTATGTAAGGTGTTCATGCCGATATGAGACATAACTTGACGTCCTCTTATTGTGATGTCAATCAAATCTTCTGGTGGACATGTTAACTCTTTAGCAAGCTTGAGTAAATTGCTTGCATGAATGTTATCCCTTCTTAATATTTGGTACATCATCACATTGGGGAGTCTCTCAAATAGCTTAATGGTGTAACGATGGTACTCTTCCATTATGGGCTTCAGTCTCTATCCTGCCAATTGGCTAATGATGAGCTGCGAGTCACTTTAGATGTCAATGTCTATTATCTCCATCAGAATTGCCAACTCTAATCTAGTTATCAAGGCCTCATACTTTACTTCATTGTTCGTACATGACTCTATCTGGTGGTTTGAGAACCTCAACTTTGCCTTGATCGGTGTAACAAAAACCAAACTAATCTCTGCTTTGTTGAAGATTATCATCAATGAATCTTTATCTCTTTAGGCTGATGAAGCTTCATCAAAGTACATTTCCCAACGTTGAGTATTAAGATGTTCTATATTCATCACTTCCTCATCCAGTAAATTGTTGTTGAGTGAAGAATCAGCTGGCAACGGGTGCGCTACAAGGAGGCTGCTAAAATCTGTCCCTTGACTGCTTGAAGAGGCAAGAAAGTTTTATTGATCTGCAAAAAAAATCTTCGACCAACTTGCTAATAATCCGAAAAGTGTTGTTCAGGTCATCAAATATTGCAACGGATTAACTTTCGAGATAAGGTTAACCTTATGAGCAAGCATGCAATGCTTAAGCTTTTGAACAACAAAGATTATAACTAGATAATGCTTCTTAATAGGTGGATGCTTTACCTCCATTGGTATTAGACATCGACTTAAGTAGTATAAGATATTTTCCTTACCCTTGTCATTGACCTAAGATAGTAGAGCTCCGAGGGAGTCATCTGATGTCACAGTATAAAGTATCAACGGTCAACCTGAGACTGAGGCTACTAACATAGGAAGTGTCCTTAAGGCTTGCTTAATACTTTCAAAAAGCCATTGTCATTTCTCATCCCAAGTAAACTTGGCTTCCTTTTTTATTAATGCAGAAAAGGATGGACACCGTCCTGACAAAACTGGTTTAAAACGCCTTAGGTATGCTAATTTATGTTGAAATGATTCTTTCAAGGTCTTAGGGGGTGGCATTTCTAAGATAAATTTAATCTTCTCTAGATTGATTTCAATCCCCATAATGACAGACAAAAAAATTTAGAAATTTTTTGAAAGTGACACCGAAGGCGCACTTTAAGGGATTTATTTTAAGATTAAATTATCATAACCATTTGAAGACAATCCTTAAATCATACTGGTGATCTACTCATGGTTTAATTTAGATAACCAAATCATCTAAATAGAATTCCACTTGGTTGGGGATGAGGTCATGAAAATTCTCATCATGGCTCTCTGATAGGTTGCTCTGGCATTCTTCAACCCAAACGACATCACTATAAAACAATAGATCTCGATTGACATTCTGAAAGCTCTAAGTGTCATATCTTCTAGTGCCATCTTGATATAGCTGTATTTGGATGATCCATCCATGAAAGATAAAAATTCATGTTAGGATGCTTCTCAAATCAGGAACAAGAACTTGTTATTCAGTCATGCTTTGTTCGAGTCTCTAAAATTGATGCAGGTATAAATTTGACCATTCTTCTTCTTGAATGCACTATGTTGGCTAGCCACATCAGATATTGCTCCTTTCACACAAAGTTATCCACTATCAATTTCTTGACTTCAACGATGACTTGTTGATTTATTTTGAGGAGCCTGTTTGAATGGGGTCATATTCTGATCCACTCCAAGTTTGTGAACTGCAACCTCTAAAGATAATCCTGACATTTTTTCATAGCTCCACACAGAGCAATATTTGAATTTTGACAATAACATGATTAGTTTTGAAGATTCTCCATCGTCTAATAATGAGTTGACGAAAGTGGGTCTAAGGTCATCTTCAGTCCCCAGATTGATTTTCATTAATTCATCAACCATTGACTTGATCTCTTCTTTAAATTTTGGTAGAGCATCCTCTATCTGATATTCTTCTAAATTTCTTCTACTTCAAGACACTCTTCCTCTTTTTCTCTAGTAACAACCAAAAAAAATTTTGTATCATCGATCAACTTTACTATATCGAATCCAATACCCCCTTTTGAGTTAAAACTCTAATTTTTAGTGTTCCATAATTCCTCAAAGAGGTGTAGCCCTTTTTTTTATAACTGACCAGGCCCTAAACCATGCTGAACAAGCTTTTAAACATAGGGAGAGTAGTAGCCAAAAGATAATTCCATTAATTCATTTGAAGTTTCCAATTCTAATTTTATAGTGATTTCAGAATTGGAAGAAGAACTATGGTAAAAGTTTATTGGTTTAATGTCTGCACTCTGGACATCCTTAACCTCCAAACCCTTGATTTTATGAGAATGAATCAAGGTTAGGGTCATGTCTTGTACATAGTGGTTGATTCTTTTGTACATTGATTTGTATTCATCTTCATTTTCTTCCTCCAAAGATATCTCTAGTTTGGATTTCTTGTGATGCACCATCATTGCAGTCTTCTCTATCTTTACTTCCTCAGAGCTGTCCTCCAAGTCAATGTTGATGATTGGATCCCACCATTCAATAGTCTTGTTAAATCTTCTTTGCCCTTGTCTCCTGCCTTAATCTCGGATGTGAGGGATAAAAGAGTTTCTACCGTCTTGTTACCAAGAGATGGCAAAAGACGTTTGAATCGGGGCCGGTTGGTCCCTTTTTGTAATTCTTTTGTATCATTAATCTCTTCTGGCATGGCATCTCTGTAGAAAACTATTTTCTTCATGGGAGCTTAGTGAGTTGCATCTTCATAAATTTTAATTTCATGAATTGAGAATGGTTGCAGTTCCCCTTTAATGCAATCCTCTTGACCTCATTTATAATACTTTATACACTAGAGTAGAGACGATAAGAGCATCTTGTATTAATGGATCCAGGGTCGACCAATTAATGCATTGAACAATGTTTCTAAGTCAATGATGTGGAATTTTACAATTTTTACCAGATAAAAAATCCTCATTGATAGTGTTATCGATCCGAGAGCTCTCTCTCCCCTTTTTGGTTAAATTATCTTAACATCATTTTATCAGTTGAGAGCTTGTGAGCATCGATGTCCAAGTAGTCTAACATTTGTAGATTTATTAGATTAATTGATGCCCCAGGATCAACCAACACCTTGGAAAGTGTAAATCTGTCGATGTTAACTAAAATGTAGATTGGTCGATTATGGTCAGTTGTGCCAAGCAACAAGTCATCATCCATGAAAGTGACACCAAACTGTTCCTTCAACGAACAAACCTCGTCTAAGGAGCTACTATCCAATTAAGCTAAGCAAATCTTTTGATCAAGCAAGGCCCTAACTAGAGCTTCTCTTATCTCCTTTAATAGGATCATAGCATCGTAAATGCTTAGTTTGCCTGGAAACTTCCAAAGATGGGTTAGTAAGTTATATTCCACTTTATCACTTACTCATTGGGGAACTTTTTTGTACTAGTATTTCTTCAGTCAACGGGGTTAACTCCTCTTGAACGACTATCAATTTCCCTTTGTCTTTTGGAACTATTCTCGGGGGGCAAGACTTTCCCACTTCTAAGGTTCACCACTATTATTTCTTCCATCCCTTGAATCAGACCTGAAGTTTCATCTTTTAATGATGGCTTTTCTGACACTATTTCTGAGTCTGATAGTTCCAACTCAATCGCAATCGATGTTCCTTTAAATTTGAGGATAGGTGATTCTCTATCGTAGTCCGCGTCGTGAACATCTTCCTTAACTGTATTGATGAGTTCATCAGGGCTTAGAATGATTGCAGATCATCATGAGAGCTAAAATTCAGATTTGATTGGTTGTTAGTTACGTAATCACTAGAGATGGTAAAAATTTAGCCAAAATCAACTTGCATTGCATTAAAAGTTCTTAGAGGAATAAAAATATAATCGTAAAAATTCAATGGTTTGAGGGATTTCTCCCCCAAATTTAAAACAACCAATCTATAAAATGCAACCCAAATCTACTCATTGTGCCATCAATCTCTGTCTTCTTGATGACCTTCTTATCCATCTACTTTTGTGGTAATGAGTTCTTCAGTGTGATTGATAGAATTGGTTTGGTAGGTTGTAAGCTGTGGGTGGAAGCTTGTGGTGAAGATGCTTAAATCTAATCAAGTATCTTCATGGAGGATCTGGTCGAGACTGTGCTCCATCCATCCTTTGTCATGTAAGGATCAATTGAGATAACTGGCTGGGCCAAAATCACATTAACAGAACCTCCTTCAAGTTTTCTCAAATATTCAATCAGAATGGTTATAGTTCCATTCTTGAAGTTCCTCTCGAGCTAGCCCTTAAAGGTGATGTATCCTTTATGGTGTGTCCCAATAATCTATGGTACAGATAGTAAGTAGGGTTATCCTTCTTTTAAACTCTTTTGAGATTTTTCAACTCAAGCAACGTGAATTCTGGCTCTTGATAAGGTTCTGAAACATCTTTTCCACTACTTCTTTTTTGAAAGAGTAAACTCTATTTAACTTCTGTTTCAAAGTCAAAACCCGACTTCTGTTTGTATGATAAGGCCCTGATTGGCTAGACTGCTGGTGCGATAAGTTTGCTGTGAGATTTAGATCTGCTTTGGCTATTTACCCTTGTAAACTACTGCCACTGTCCCTGTTTTTTTCTTAAAAGTCTTTGCCCGCTTTGACTTGTCTACTTTCTCCAAGAATCCGAGTTGTTTAGCCACCTCTTGCAGGCTCACAGATTTGCTAAGTAGCTTTTGAAAGGTTTTGATGGTGAATCACTTAAGCAAGAAAGTTATTGGACTGTGAATGTTCTTGAGTAAATCTCAATTACATGTTCCTTCTGAAGCTAAGGCTCACATTTCATGCAGAGATTCCTTCAATACAAAATATAATCTACTAACATCTTAGTCGATTTTTGTCACTCGACCATAAAATCACAGACGGTGATATGGTTCTGAGCTCCGACAAACAATTTGATGAACAAATTCTCCAATTTTGAGTAGGCCCTTATTAATCCATTTGGAAAATCCACATACTACTTGAAGGCAACCTCTGAAAGGTGGCTCACAAAATGTCTGGACAGAAGCGCATCGTTACCTCCTGCATTGCAAGAACTTTTGCGAAAGTGTGCCACATGTTTTCTAAGGTTCCCTATCCCATCAAAGGTCTTGAAGGTCAGCAACACAAATCCCTTGGGTAAAGGTATGCTATCAAACTCCTTCGGGTAAGGCCTAACCTTTGCAACAAATGTGCTTCCTTTCAATTGGGTCAAGGCTTCCTTCACTTGTTGCTCGACCATCTTATTTATATCATTCTCTGGCATTAATGTCTGTGTTGTATTCTCTTAGGCTATTCATCCTTACTGGCAGTGGTAAAATCTTTCTTCTCATTTACAATGTGGACTACCTCTAGCTGGTTTACTTCCGGGGAAGCGATCTTTGGTGATTGGGGTTAACTTTGAAGGGTGGCCACAACAACCATCATCTCCTCCATCTTCTTCTCTATCCAAGTGATATGCTCATCTCGTAGTTGGATGGCCCTTTGTAATTCATCATAGTTGTTTTCCTCAGTGGGTTATGGAGCATTACACAATGATGAAGAGGGTCGGGCCTCCACTACGAGAATCTCCACATATTCTTCATCCATGTAGTCAAATATGTTGAAATCTCCATCTTCATCATCATTTTGTTATTCCTTTGATAATTCTAAAATATCAAATCTAAGCTTCTCCAAATCTTCTCCAAACAAATCTCTTTTAATTTTCTTGAGATCAAAAAGAGGTCTTTGATGAACATCTATATTTGCATCTGATTCTGGCATAAAAACAAATGTTTCAGACTCAAGATCCTTCCCAGGGAAACGATTCTCCATGTTTTGTGGTAGCATATAACCGACAATTCTATATCTCTACCTCTTCCCCTTTGGTACTGATGCCAGGAGATGGCATGTCTCATTGATGGAATCATTGTGGTGAAGGGAAGGGTGTCCCCTACTGTGTGAGTCAGATAGCGCAACAACTAATCTCTTAGCCTCCATCTCCTTTGAGGGCTCTCCATGTGTAATGATAGATCATAATCTTGGTCTTAATTGTGATTGAATGACTTTAGATTTAAGGTCTTCACACTGGTGACAGTGTCAGTGACATCAATGAGTATTTGCTCTCCCAAGTAGAGCTTTGCTGAGATGCGCCTTCTTAAAGCTATAGTGCATTGCAGTGGACCTGTCCTTCTTCAAGATTTTTGCTTTCTTCCTGGGATTTATGGAACATCTCATCCTCTTCATTAATTCATTAACAGAACAATTTTCTTTCTAAGACAATCTCTCGAAAACTAAGTGAACTCAGGTGAAAGGGATAAACTTCTGTTTCTTTTCTCTCCGTCCATTTTAGAGAGATGGCGGTGGTGGCATGGATGCAATCCTGTAAATGCCTTCCTCTCTAGTAGGACCCAATCTCAAACATAGAATAAGGTGGTCAAAGACATCCATTGGGTCATTGATGACATGTGGTGAGACAGTAAATCTCTACAAAATCTCTTTTCCTTTCACTAACTGAGCAGCTGGTACTGAGACAGTAAATCCTGTGGGCGAAGCTGTAACAGTCCTGGTGGTAGTAGTGTGGCTTGATTACATAAACTTTTGACTTTATGACATGCATTTGGTATGCAAACCTTTTTATATGTTAGCAAACAAGTTCCCCTATCTAATATAAGCACTATATAGGGTTTATATTACTTGAGTTCTTTAGTTCTCTATAGAGGCAAACCTATATAGTTAATTACATCCTAAGCAACCAAAGTCACTTAAGAAAACTCTCGATAATGATCAGAGGTTTCATCTTCAATATTACAAAGTTTATTTTTCAAGGTTGTACATAGAAAATCAAATGGGAGTGGATCAAATAGGAGCAATTATTTTGGGAATCCAAAGGATCGAGAAGTAGGGGATGTGCAGCTCTCAAGGAGAATCTCAGTGACTTCTTAAACTATCTTATGGTTTGAATTTAATTTGAAAGTGAAATTAATTGATGTTTCATTTTACCATTTTTATTACTTAGAGCTGCATGATATTTGATCATGAAAATAACCTGAGAGATAGGAGGATTTATGTCATACAAAATGATAGCTTTGAAATCCTAAAAGATTTAGGGCTTATATTGTACAATATGGTTGTGCAAAATCCTAAAGATAAGGTAAGGATTTATATCGCACTAGATAAACAACCTCAAAATACTATGGCTTATTTTTTATACTAGGAAAGCTTTAGCTGACGAAGACCTCATTTGCTCTCTCAAAGATGTTCTTTTGTGTGTTGTGACCTCGTCATGTTCCCCACAAAGTATGTTCCTAGCTCCTTGTTGTAATAGTAGCTCCTAGCTTTGTAGTTTATTTTGTTTTTAATATATTTCATTATTAAAATTTTTAGGTGGATTTTTAATTTAAGTTAAGTAGCATCGGTCAAGATCTCTTGGTTTTGTCATCCTGGCCTCATTATTTTCTTTTGAGTTTACTTAGTCTAAATAAGTTGTTAAGTTAAGCTCATTTAAGCTCATTTAAATATGAGGATCCTTGTTAGCAACCATAAGTTACCTCATGCGAGAAAACCTTATAAACCTAAAAGGGGTGCATTAAGTGCATTCAATGAATTTAAAAGTGTGTTAATATTTTTGCAAATGTATTTTGTTGTTTCTATTTTACAAATAAAATATACATGGTAAAGTAAAGAGACAATAGAGTAAAAGATCGCAGTAAACAAACTTTAAGTACATACCTAGGGCTCTGCTGCTGCTGCATGAGTAGTATCATAAAACAAAATATAGTTGCAGAGAATTTAAGTAAATTTCTAGAAAAGAAAGCAAGAAAAGTAAGAAAGACCAGTACAAAGAAATTAAAAAGAAAGTCATAGAAAAATACGAGCAAGTAAAAATCTGTAGTCACATATGAAAGACTGGGACTAGGTGTAAGAATTTGTTAAAGGAGAAGGCTATGAACTAGGCTGTGTGCTTCACAATTCCAACTTTAACAAGTGTGGTCATCCCATCAATCTGATGTGGGGCAATTCCTAACCTCGATCCAAGTAATTAACCCGTGGAACTTTACAAGTTTTCATCAAAATTATGTATTTTTCTTATGCATGTATAATTCACTTTGGTAAACAAAAGTAATCATGTCACAAAAAGGAATATAGCTATCTTATAATGTAGGTATTATTCTTGTAAAGCAGCAGAGTCCATAGGCAAATTATTCTAATCATGCTAGGACTACCAGCAACCTAAGAGTGTCTGGGGGCAACTCATACCAAAGTTGGTGAATAGTATCACTGGTCCTATCCTCTCTCCTTATTGAGGATTGTTGACCTCACTTTTGGTTGAGGTTTAGTTTTTCCTCTTTAGTAGCCTAAGGTCTAGCCATAGAACTTTCTATTGACTATTCTTAGAAAACTAGACAAGGAACCCTCACCATTAGAAATCCCAAAATCTTATCTACTCAACTTGAAGTTCCACATATTGGTCATAACCTCTAGCACTTAGTAGGTGGGGTCATTATAGGGGAACTCAAGATGAGTTACCTTTAGGACTGCTGGACCTTAGAGTTAACCCTGGGTGTTGGTCTAGGACTAAGGCACTCACTTGTAATCACTTACACTCACAATCACTCACTACCCTAAACCCAAAATTGCCTGACTTTGGTCCCTTGATACTTTTGGGAGACTCCTGTAGGTGGTCCCCTAAACCCACTAACCTTATGCTAGGGTTTGGCTAAGACCACTACATAGAGGACCCAAAATGGGGTTTCCATTGGTCCATGACTTATTGATGGTTATTGGCACTCCAACTCTACCAAAATATCCAATATAGCCTTTTGCCCTTAAATTCCCCCAAATTACCTAGATACCATTGGGTCCTAAATTTGGCCAAAATTTCCAAATCTACCCATAATAACCAACTTGGTTCAAAAATCATTTCAAACACCTTGAAAACACCTAAACTACCCAAAATCACCAAAATTTGCCAAATTACCAAAATACCCCACCCTAGCCCAAAATTCAAAAAATTCCAAAAAATCATAAAAATTCCCAAAATCCCCCAAATATTCTTAATTTTATTTTTATTAACTATCACATGATCCAATTTGGCCAATTTGACCATCTTTGATCACCATCTTTGATCAAAACCTCTAAATTACCCTTTAAAGACCCATATTTTCCCTAAATTACCTCAAATGTCTAGCTAATTGGTCTCAATTTACCCCAATTTCAATTCTAAACTCAAATCTAGTCTTGATGTGACCAATATAGACCAAATCTTAGCTTAATTAATCCATGATTTGAACCCAATTATAATTTAGACCAAAAACCCAATTATGGCCCTATGGCTTGGTTCCACCAAATTGAACCCATAGTCCACTCAATTGGCCACAATTTGTGTTGGGAAATCTTCATAACATCCCCATACAACAGAATTGACCTTCAATTGGCCTTGGTGAGATCTCAAATTCATTTGATTTCAACCTAGGTCCAAAAGCCCCAAATTTGCCCCAAATTGGCCATGTCTCAAAATCTCACCAAATTGAGGGCCTTAACCCAAAAATTTCCACTCCATCCCTTAATGAAAAGTCTTCAAAACATATGCCTTGGTTTTTTGAACCATTCAATTTGAACTTAGCCAAAGGCTAGCCCAACCTAGACCCATGTCAAGCCCAACATGCCCAAATGGGCCAGATCACAAAAATCAAAAAATCCTTCAAATTAACCTACCAATTGAACTCAAAATCACTTCAACCCTTCACCAAAAATCTTCATAACAATCATCTACACAATGTTGATCAATCAATTGGGTCAATTGACATGGTAACCTATCTCAAACCCAAACTTTGATCACTTGAACCCATATTAAACATATGCATTAAAGATGGCCTAACTACCCCAAAGTCATCTAATTAACTCCACCTCA
This sequence comes from Phalaenopsis equestris, assembly GCF_001263595.1. Taxonomy (NCBI): domain Eukaryota; kingdom Viridiplantae; phylum Streptophyta; class Magnoliopsida; order Asparagales; family Orchidaceae; genus Phalaenopsis; species Phalaenopsis equestris. The sequence continues at coordinate 1,172,378 of NW_018164816.1, forward strand.
ACCTTTGGTTAAACCCTAAGACTTAGCCAAAACCCATCTAACCACTTAAAATAAGACATGCACCAAAAGTACCCTAAATCAAGGGATTTAATGCCATATTTGCTTAAGCCTTAGATATTTTTGAACTTACAAAAACTAAACCTCATTGCATTAAGTTGTTTTGATAGATTCCCCTGGATGCCCTGAGCACCTAACCACCTCCTCCTAGTCGCCAGAGAAGCTCAAAATTGAGAGCCACCCACATGGAACTTCACCCAAATCAAACCTAGAGGCCAGCTCAGCCAAAACAAATTGTAGAGCTCCTCTGCCCTCCACCTAAGCACCACAATGCACCCAAACATTTGCCCTGAGAGCTACTCCATGGCCATTTTTATAAAAACTCACCTCCAATCACCTCCACGGTCATGGGAGGTGTGCTGAAAATTTCTTAGAGAGACCTCTCCAAATTGATCACAGAGCTTCCTTAAGATCCCCTCAGTGTTAAGATCCCCTCAGTGCATTTAAGATCCCCTCAGTGCATTCCAACTATTTTCCCTTACCAATTTCCACTGCCGGAGTTCAATTTTGAGCTCGAAATCTTGTTGGAAACCAGGACAGAGCCGAATACATCTCCACAATCCACCAAACTCAAAATAACTTCACCCACACCTTCACAACAGTGAAAGAAGCTAAAGCCCCACCAAATTCCCCTATCACAGAGCCTCTACCATAACTCTAGACCAACGCCCAAATCCGGCTGTGATCGAAATCATATCTAGGCCTTACACCAAGACCAAAGGCTCAATACCTAGCCTCTTTGGATCACAAGGAACGTGTCGAGACTCTCTGATCAAAGCTTCACTTCTCAGAGAAAGGGTATAAAACTTCTCTCTCCTGAGCCTATGTTGATTCTCCATTTAATTAGCTTAATTTAATTACATGATTACCATATGGATGTGTTCGTCTCACTTAGAAGAGTCCATAGAATCAAACCTGAAGTGATTTGCTTGAGTTGAGGCCGAGATCTTAAGGTTTTAGTGTGGACGGTCGCGAGATCACTCTATCGAGGATGATGGCGGGGAGCCGTTTTATCAAGCGTGTATCGAATGGACAGAGGAGATCGAGCCAGGTGACACTTCGGGACATAAACAGCGGGCCAAGTCAGCAGCTACGTGGACGACGGTGTCCAACTAGAGCACGCCATGCATGCCTTCAGAGCATTGTAGGTTGAGGTGGCACCGCACGTTTAAATTGATAAATAGAGATTTAATTAATTCAGAAAATGGTCCTTAACTTAAAAAAATTATATCTTGGTGTAGAAAAATCACAAAAAAAAAATAAAAATACCCTCTTGCTTAGGAAATAAACAGAGGAGAATAATGTGGAAATTATTTTAAGTTTATGTGATGCATATTTTATTTTTAATTAATTAAATACTGATTTGAATCTTTTGATTCTTCATGCATATAGGCATTTCATTATAGCTTGAAAATTTAGCTTGTTGTTGCCTCTGTCTAAGGGAACACTCCCTGATTTTTTTAAAGTCAGAGGAGGTCCCTAGACAGAGAATCATATTTTTCAAGTTTATGTGCATTATTTGCTTAAAATAATCATGAAAATTAGCATGTTGCTTAGAAAAATCCAAGAAAATTTTGAAAGGTTTATGATGACCAGAGAGCCTTTTGAAAAATTTTTCATAAGCTAAGTCATTCAAAATACACCTAATCTTTTCAAACCCTAAATCACTAAGATAATTAATTTTGAAAAATATAAACAATAAAATGACTTGATTTTTTTATTTTCACTATTTTTTAAGATCCAGAGAACTCACCATCAAAATTCCATAATATTTTGAGTTCATTTGGTAACTTAAATTGATTTTTAAAGGTAAATAACATTTTTTGGCACTAAAATGATTTTTAAACATCAAAATATAACTTGAAAAATTATAAAACTTGGTTTTTTAAGTTCTGTGATCAAGGGTATTTTTTAAAAATAAAATTATATTTAAAATTTAAACTTAATTTTTAACCTATTTTTGAATATTTAAAATAATTAAAAATCCATAAAAATCACAAAAATAATAAAATTCATGAAAATGTTCTAAATTTCTTCCTAAGCACTTAGGAACAATTAGGATATTTTTTTTTTTCTGATTTTCTAAATAAAGATATTGAATTTCAAAGCTTAAAAATAATTTGTAAGGGCCAAAATGGGTTTTCACTAAGAATAATTCCAATAAATCAAATAAAATTTAGAAAAAATATAAAATATTCTCCTTTGAGTTCTTTGATTTTAGAAGGATTTTTCAAAAATATAAAACTTAATTTTCTTTATTTAAAATATTTTATATTTAATAAATACCTACCCCAAAAATTAAATAATTCTTAAAATTCAAATAAAATTCAAACAATCATGAAAATTGATCCAAAGGCTTCTCTAGTCTAGGTCTACCTCCAATAAAAATTTAAAGAGATTAGGATTTATCTTGATCAAGTTAGGAATTTTCTTTGAGAAAATCCTTGTTTTACATGAAAATAATTATGTAAATTAAATTAAATTTTGAAAAATCATATTTTCTCTTCTGATGTCTTAATTGACCTATGAATGAGGTAGGATAAAAATTTTAAAGTTATTTGAATTGAATTTGATAAATTATGAAGAGTTAGAGTCTTAGGGGCAAATATATAATTTTTGAAATTTAGCCTTAATTAACATTTAGGCTTCATTCAAGGAGGGAAATGGATAACCTCTGACCTTAATTTGGATGTTTGAAGTACAAGGGGTTAAATGGTAGAAACCAAACTCACTTTCTTAATTGAAAAGATACGTTAATAAGTTTCTAAATTATTAAAATTTGGGAGTTTATTAAAATAAAACGAACCTAGGACTTAGGGGTATGACTTTTGAAGTCAATAATTAATCAATTTAATACCCCTATTTTGATTTTCAAATAAAATTCAAATCATGAATTATAACCACATAAAGCTTAACCTTTTCAAAACTAACTAAGACACTCACTTAGGTCTTAAGGGCTTATTAGTGACTTAGGCTAAATCAAGTTTCTTTTAAATGAAGATTAGAAAAACAAACTCAATTAACATTAAAACTTTTTTCAAACACTACAAGCTTAATTAGGACAAAAATTTGGCCAAGTGTTCCAATAACACTAACTTGCCTCTTTAAGGGTCTTCACCCACATAATTTTCAAAATTAAATTGCAGATGATAATTACTCTTAGGGATAATTGAGACATCAATGTTTACTGAGCATTAAGGGCATTTACAGCATGACTTATTAAGCAACAAAATAAGTTTAGGAGAACTTGGGATTTTTCACCAGGTAGCGAGAGAGTAGCACAGACCTGCTCCTTTCTCTAGATCTGTTGGATAACTCAGAGATTTACTAAACTTAATATATTTTGCTTGGCAACATCATCCTTAATTAAACTCCTAATTAAACTCCTAAGGATAAGGACCCACCAAGATATGACCTAGGGCTAAATAGGTCGTCAAAACTTTACTTCTCTGTCTCATATAAACTACCTTAACATGCATTTTGAGTTTGAGGTGGTGGAACAAGAAGACTCACCAGGTACACTTTTATAGCACTTTTATAGTTTTTTTAGCGCTGCCTTAACCTGCATGAAAACTAAAACTATCAAGATGGCCACAAAACCAAAACCAAAACTAAAATTAAAATCAACCAAGATAAAATTCACCCCCACAACATTCAAAATATAAAACAACTAAAAATTTAATCATAAACATCACACAAAACTACAACTTCAACTAAATTAAGACATCTCTACTGGATGATCGGGAATCCCTCGGAGGAGGTAACCTACGGTTGCTAACGAGGCTTCCCACGGTCTAAATGAAATTATG
>NW_018164816.1:1176432-1176663 GCF_001263595.1 Phalaenopsis equestris
CAAGGAGCTTGGAGCTAGCATGGTGGACAACACGACCATCTTCAGCAGCAAAACCTGTCTTCCCCAGCTAAACCAATCTTCCTTCCTTAGATTTAAACAACAAAGCCATAGAACATCAAGGTTGTTTGCTTATGTAACGTAAATCATCATCTTATCTTTAGGCCTTCGTATAACCCTGCTATACAATATAAGCCCTAACTCGTCTTAGGATTCCGAGGTTTTCATTTGTCA
>NW_018164816.1:1176860-1194068 GCF_001263595.1 Phalaenopsis equestris
AAAATGTTCCAAATTTGGAACCAATCCCCTTTCACACCTCTACGTCTGATCTCATTGAACAGTCCCACCCTTTAAAACTCCTTAAATATAATATTTCCTGATTTTTATCGAGAGTCTTCTTAGGTGACTTTGGTCATTTAAGATGTAATTAACTATAGTGGCTTGCCCTTATAGAAAGCATGTATGAACCCAGCTTAATATAAATCCTATTTAATTATTTATATTAAATAGGGGAACTTGTCGGCAAATATAAAGGTTTTGCAGGCCAAACGGACGTCATATATACCTTAGTTTATTTCATCGAGCCTCATCCTCAAGTCTTGTGTTTATCCTTCAGGTTAGATACGGAATTTGAGGTACAGTGCTCTTTCATTTAAACTATAAAAAATATGGGTCAGTTTGATTTCATTATTTTTTTTTCTAAAGCTATATATATATATATATATATGTGTGTGTGTGTAGTGGACGACGAGATTTCAATTCTAGTGACCGACAACTTCTTACGGACAACCCCACCAACCTTAAAAAATAGCGCCGACAGCTTCTAAGCTGACAAGGATCCTTGAGGTAGGAGATACTATTACAAATCACACTTCATATCCCTCGCTTAGCACACATATGCAATGTCGTCGTTGCCCTTGCCACCTAGACCTCTGACTTAGACAAGCCTGATGATCCATATGTGGTAAAATATCTTTAGTTGCTCACAAAGATTTAAATACCTCATCGAAGTTTCAAATCTTTAAGCAGTGGGTTATAAATGTAGGATAAGCAGTGTAGGGTATTTTACTGGAATGGTGAGTTAACGGGTCTTGAATCATATCTTGGTGAGTCCTTAAGGTTTTGAAGATGATTTTCTTTACTAAAGCATAATAGATCCACATTTCCTTCAAAATATCCAATGGATTGCAAAAGTGCTCTCGGAATGACCCTAACATCTTTCAAATTCTTTGAATAATTTTGAGTTCATTTCATCTTATTAAATTAATCAATCCTAGTTAAATTAGGATTTAATTGTGATTTTCTAACTTATGCTCAATGGACTTTAATATTTTAATTATCCCATGAGTATAGTGACTAGACATTCATTTGATCTTCCATTTATGAATTATGTGGGTATATGCTCTTAAGGGCAAGTTGAGCTGTTAAGGAATCCTCACCCCTTCAATTGAAATTGAGCTTGTAGTATTTTAAAGATATTTATAATTGATTTTGTATTTTTTTCTAAATCTTATTAAGTGATGTTAGATCAAGCCTAGTTCACTACTAAGCGCTTAAGTCTCCACGCCACGAGTAGATTTGTAATTTTTCAAAAGATTGTATTATCATGCTTAAGTCTCCACGGGTAGATTTGTAATTTTTCAAAAGATTGTATTATCATTTGACCATTGATTTGGGGCTTCAAATGAATGGGTTATCATCTTCCTTAATTAAGCCCTTTACATTAGAGTCATTCAGGTTATATAACATCTGATCTACATCAATTTAGAAAATTGCACTTTTACCCTTTTTGTAGAAAATAATATGAATTGGTTTCTACCCTTTAGCCCTTATATTTTAATCATTTCAAAGAGTTAACTATGCTCAATATTACCCATTTACCCTCTGATTTAGACTCAATTTTATTTAAAGTTCAAAATATCATAATTATCATTTTGCCCTTAAGGCTTTCCACTTCATAATTCTATCAATTTAACTCAAATGATTTTAAAATTTTGTTGTTACCCTACTCTTGGGTTAATTAAATTATTGGAAGAGAATTTATATTTTTTTAATTTTATCTAATTTTTAATAATGATTTCAGTCCAATAATAGAAATTTTCAACGGTAATTAATTTAACTAAGTAAAATAAACTTTGTGCTCTTAAGAAAATTATTGAAGGTTCACTTAGGTCAAACAACAACTATAAATAATTTTTGTGAATTTTTGAATTATATTATAATCTTTAAAATTTTTTGATTGATTTTAAGGAATAAATAAATAGAAAATATATTTTTATTTCAAAAAATTCTTTTTTTTATTTTTCATAAGTCTCCCTATCTTCAAGAAACCTAGATAAATAAATTTCATATATTTTTTTAATTTAATTTTATTTATTATAATTATTTTATTCAAAAATAGAGAAAAAAATAGAGAAAAATACATTTAAATGTTAAAAAAAAGTTTTATGTTTTAAAATTTTAGAAAAGCATTTTTTAGTGGTCCTTTATAATTGAGATGAGATTCATGATATTTTGGAGTATTTTCATATTTTTTTTATTTTTTAATATTTCTAAATTAGAAAATTGCTTTAAAATAAAGTTTTTAGTATAACTCCAATTTTATTTTTCTTAAGTTCCTTTGATCTCAAGAAACACTCCAAACAAATTTTCATAATTTCCTAATTTTTGTTTTATTTATTATACTTAGTTTAAGCCAAAATTATTATTAACTAAGAAAAGAGACTTTTATATTAAAATAACTTTTCTGTCTTTCAATTTTTTTATAGGGGCCTCCTAATTTGATTATCTACAACTTGGCCCATTTTCATACTTATTTGAAATTTTTTAAATTTTTCTAATTTTTAGTAATTTTTATTAATTTTAAATAAGAACATAAATTGAAAATTTATAAATCTAACTTTTATTTTTTATAAGGTCCTCTAACCACAGTAAACCTACCAAACATGATTTTGTATATTCTCTGATTTTTATTTTATTTTTTATATTTTTTAAAATAATGTCAAATATCTTAAAAATTAGGGATTTGATTCATGGAAGAGTTTTCTAACCATAGAAAACTCAGAGAATATCTCTATGATCATAAAGAACATGTCCCCAAAATTTCATTTTATTTATATAACAATTTAATTATTTATGATTTAATTACTATTTGAAGTATTTAATTTATTTAAAAAAAATACAAGGAAATTTTTTTTATTTTTATTCATATTTTTTCCGTTGTTCACTGAGTAGAGTGTATTTTTATTTTATTTTTACGATTTTTTTTGTGCCAAGATATGAATTTTTAAAGTTTTATATTTATTTAATTCCAAAATACCCTAATTTTCTACTTATCTGAGTGAGCCTCCAGCACAACCTCAGAGTTGTCGAAAGAACATGCGTCATTGTCTGATTCGTTGCACTTTACACCTTAACTGCCATACATGCCATCATTTCGCTTGTCATCTTCTCGTCCGACGCGAACTAGTTCGTTTATTCGATACACGCAAAAGATGGATGACATCAATTCATCATCCTCGATCGTCCTAAACCAAGAACTGTTCATGTTCTAATCTTAATATCTCGCTCAATTCTCAAACAAATTGCATGGGTTTTGGTCCCACTCTTTCATTTTAGTGAGATGAAGCTATCTATATGGTTAAGTACGTATGAAATACAAGTTCTCTTCATGAATGTCAAAATCGAGGCAAGATTTAGGGATTTTGAGTTAAACCTTAGCCCAGGAGGTGAGGCCTCAATTGGGTTGGTTGGATACAATCACTTTGAGTCCACGAAGCTCCTCAAAGTGTTGGTTCAGGCTAAGGTAATGTCTATGTATGATTTTGATTGGAGGGTGACTCGCGCTTGGTTTAGGACTATGTAAGATTGCTCAGTAGAGGGGGCTATCGATTGATGAAGTGGTTTTGATGTCTGTTGAGGCTTGTGGATTGCTTAATTTGGAGTTTTGAGAAGTTCGATCCATAACTGTGAAATGCCCTGAATTTCAGTAGCTAAAATGAGCTTGGGTGGAGGGACTGAGTGGTTGAAGATGGTTGGATTGAGCTTAGAAATGTTGGGAGAGGCTCTAGGAGCAGTCAGATAGAGTTTCCCCTAGGTTTTAGATGATGATTCATTTTGGCCGTGGAGGGGGGATATTTATAATTCCAGCCAAGGGGAGGGCTCTTAGCTGTCATTAATCGGTGTACATAAGCTAGGGTGGAGGGAGAACAGTGCAATTAACCAATTGAGAATTGCCACATAGGATAGGTGAGAATTTGGCTTTGAGCCATCACCATACCTCTCTATTTTGGGTTTTCTAGCCACTAGGGCTACCAACCAAGCTAGGGGTGGTGGCTACCTGGCTCAGAGAGGTCACGAAAGTTTTAATAGTGATTATCTTTGAAGCTAAGCCGACTCATTGCATGGATAAAAAAGTTAGCCAAATTAAGGAGGGCTTTCCACATTTTGAGGGACCATTGGTCCATGACATCAAGTAGTGTTGGCTAGATGATGTGATTAGCATTTTAGGACTTAATACATGGCTATGGTAATTAAGCTTTTGATTAAATCAAAGGATTTGGATCATGATTTGGGCTTGGGCTAAAAGTTGGGTTTGGGCTTGGATCCAAATAAATTGAAGTTTCCAATTGGTCTTAAAAATGTCATGATGAGTTTGAGAAACAATTTTTGTGGAATTGGATTGGGAATGTGGATTAATTTGATGAAATTTGGCTTTGGGATCAATTTGGGGTAGTTGAGTTGGGCATGGATTTTTGGTTTGAAATTGGGTGGAGTTGTGCTTGAATTTGGTTTAAATTGGGCTTGGATATGATGATATTTAGTTTGGATTTGAAATTGGGTGAGTTTGAAATGAAATTGTTGGAAATTAGAAGTGATTTGGAGACTTTACGAATTTAGGGGTAGTTAGGGAAATTTGGCCAATTTGGTGGATTTAGAGGATTTTGGGTGAAGTTTGAAATGATTTGGTGGTTAAAATTGGTTTTCTTGAAGTTTGAAATGATTTGGGGATTTTGGCAATTTTTTTGAAATTAGGAGCATTTTGGTAATTTTGGGTGGTGCAAGGGTATTTTGGTAAATTTGAGGATTATGGGGGCTATTTGGGCAATTGGAGTAATTTGAAGTGGTTCAATATGATTTTGGGTGAAGAATTGGGAGTATGAGTGATTTTGAGAGTTTTAGGGTTTCAAGGACATTTTAGTAAATTTGGGGAAAAAAGGGGGTAGAAGGCCAACGTGGGATATTTCAATGGAATTGAGATTGATTGGACATGGTGACCATGCAAACCAAAGTAACCTTGCCTGAGGTTGTAAGACCTAAGAGAGAGCTTATTTTGGGTCCTCCACATGTTGGTTTTGGCCATCTTATCCAAAGGCTAAGGGCTTGGGACCACCAGATGGGTTAAGTGCGAGTAATTTTAGGATTTGAGTGCGTGTGTGATCAGGATGAAGCCACCCAGGGTTGCCCTAAGGTATCAATAATCCTCTTGGAACTCACTCTTGAGTCTTCACATATTGGTCTTAACATTCTCAAGTGAGAAATGAGGGCTTAGGACCACCTATGTAAGAATTCACAAAAAGAGTTAAGAAGTGTTTAGAATTTCTATGTGGGAGGGTTTCATTTACTGGTCTTCTAGGATAGTCAATAGGAGAGTCCTATGACTAGATCCTATGCTTCTAAAGAGGAGAAACTAGACCTCATAAAAAATAAGGTCAACAATAGACGAGATACGAGCCCTGTAAGACTTGAGCTGAACAAAAATTATATCATGGCTCAGTATGAAAAAAGCAGGCCGATCACATTATACAACTGAATATTTTGATCTGCCAATGCGTACTCCAGAGTGCATAGATGTCACTCAATTGGTCACCTCAGTTGGTTGATTTCAAGCCAGCCGACTAGCCAATTATCGCTAATGTTAAAATTCAAATTGTAATACAAATATGACATAAAATCTTTATAATCAATTAGAGCCTTAATGACATTAAAAACAATTTTCTTAACCTTTATCTTCTTTCTATAATTGTGCAAAACACGACTTTATAAGTACCGGACAAAAGTAAGAATAAATGGACATTTCCCTCGATTCTCGCTACAAAGATCTTAGACTTATTCTACTCTCTTTCTTCTCTCTTCACTCGGCTCTAACTTTCGGAGTGTGATCCACAATGGACAAACTATGATCCAACATGATATAACTGATGAAAGGGTAACTTGTCAAATAGATCAAATTTATTGAGTATCCGAAAAGCTTTATGGATCCTTGTATGCTATAGATACTGCTAAAGAGCCATATGAAGGGCCCCATGATGCAATTTTAGCTAAATCTGTATTATAACAACTAATAGCCAGTCACATAAATTAATCAACTTCTTTCAGTATTCAAGTGCAAATGAAGCGAATCATTCATGTTATATAATGATATGATAATTTTATTTTTGTCTTGCTTCTTTCACGGACTAACTTATGAATTGTCGACACGGCCTAAATCCTTACACATAATTTATTAAACCATAAAATTAAAATTGCCCGTAAAAGTTCAATAAATAACTCTTTCTCAGGGAAACATAATCATTTTCCAAATCTACTTAACTAAAACTCTGCGTGAGAATCAAGTATTTGTTCTTCTTCAGGTTTACACTTTGACGTGTGCATTATTATTTTGTTGCTGAAAGCGACCTTAATCAAATGCTAATCCTTCCTTGCAATGATTTTCTTCTAAGAAGATATAAAGTTAGAGACTTAAGTCATTAAGAATGCAAAATCAAATCAACATAAGATAGATATCCGAATCGCAATCTACTTCATTAAATTAGTCAGCATTGGAAATTGCTATAAAATAAACATTTGCATTGCATTGCCATTCAACTCCATCAATTACAAATTTGTCCTCACCTTAGGTTGTGTAAATTACTTTAAACATATACCTTAGGCTAGCTAATCATGGAAAAAAAAATATTATATTAGAATTCTGGACGTGAAATTTGCGTCTGTAATCCAGCAGATGTGTGTCATATGACAAGTGAGCCACACCCCTCTAAAAAAACATACCGAATCAGTGTATTATAGTGGAACCCACCTGCTACGTAGATATGCGATACAGGAGACTTGTAATATTTTCTTCTAATCATGAATTTTTATTTTTATTTTTGAACTTATAAAGTTGAGTGAAAATTTCACAAGTATCTTTAAACATATACATCCCTAACAAGTAACAACTATCAGAAATATATCTATATATATATATATATATATATATACCCTAACAAGTAACAACTATCAGAAATATATATATTTGAATTTAATAATAATTTAATTATATTATAATGATATAATACTACAATATTAATATAGTGTCAAAATAAATTGGCATATTCCGCACCTAATATGATCGTCGCGTGATCAAAAGCGAAAATTTTAAATACATATTTAACGCGTCATAATGTTTTCTCCGCGGAGGTGGGATTGAGAGTGAGAGAATCTCCCACGATCATAAACTCCCAAACGAAACGAAAGGCCGACTCCGAGGGTTGAGGGATGCGAAGGGGATTGCAGCCATGGTCGATTCTGCAGCAGTTGGAATCGGTAGCAGCTAGCCTGAGGCGGAGTGTATCGGCCTCGGCATCAGCGGCACTGCGCTGGTCCCCTGAGATGGGAGTAAGCTGGCCGTTGACGGCGTTTCGGTGGCCAGAGATCGACTTCTCCGTTATCGAAAGCTTTATGTGGCCACTGGTGATGGCCGTCGAGACTGTCGCCCTCGCTTCAGTCATCTGCTTCTATCTCGCCTTCTGCGGCTGCAATTTATGAATCAGGAAGTTTTCCTCTGCAATTTCATTTGTTACCGGCTGATATAATCTTGGAATCCTTTTTTTTCTTGTGTTTTTAAATTTTTCTTCTGATTTCTGTATCTCGATTTTGTAATTGTTTGGTTTGATTTTAGCTTGCAAAAGTTAGGGTTTCTTTGGAGTTTGGGCGGCTAAACGGATCTGGAATGTACGGACTGTGGGGGGATGGATTGGTATCCTATTAATTGGAGAGTTAATTTTCAAAATTTGCAGCCATCTGATTTGTTTTAAAAAGCTAGAATTGATTATATTTTCTAAAAACCATTTTAGTTTTTAAAAATAATTCATTAATTTAAATGAAAATGTTAATATGTTGGTTGAATAATGAAGCAAAATTGGAAATATAGTTTATGAATCTTATAGGGGGCATTCCTCATGAATTTTTACTAGCTCCTTTATTGTTTTTATTTGAATAATCCATTTTATGAAGGAAAATATTATAACTTTATTAACAATAGAAAACTAAGTATAGATTATATCATAAAGTTTAGTTTTTGTTCATTTAGAAACTTTTTAGTCGAACCACTAACAAATATACATGTATACCCATTTGATTATTGTTGATGTGTTTTTTTTTTTTTGCTAGGCGACTGAGGTCATGGGTCCATGGATAAGCTCACCCATCCTCTAGACAAAATTGTTGACTTACTGAGTGAAGTTGCCAATCTTATTAGGGATGATGAGTAGCCCATGAATTTGAGTGAGCCTTTCAGATGTTGTGTTTTTATCCTATCAAATTCGAAGGTTGAGCATTTGCTAGTGATTCCCTTGGGACCATGGCAAAAATACTAGAATATTATGCTAATGTGTTGTGATCTTCAATAATTTCATCTTGTTAATCTACTTGGTCTCATCCACTCATCGTGTGCGAAATTATTTCTAACTTTGAGGTTGTTTGGATGGATGAATGTGTGTACGTATGTATATATGTGCTGAATTTGAGATTGTCCTCTTATGAACACGCCTTGAGACTTAGCTGAGGGGAGTGAAAAGAGAGAGAGTACTAAGGAATGCAACAAAATATTCAGGTGCTAGAACCCACAAATGTGAGCATCCCAAAGCACTAGAATTCAAACGTCTGAGAGTTCCTGAGACTTAGAGCTGAGGGGAGTGAAAAGAGAGAGAGTGCTAAGGAATGCTACAGAATATTCAGGTGTTAGAACCCACAAATGTGAGTATCCCAAAGCACTAGAATTCAAACGTCTGAGAGTTCCCAAGTCCATGTATTGATGTCGAGACCTATTTATAAGGGTCTTATAATACAAGTGCATGTATGGAAAACACTATTTCTATAACCCTCTAAATAATTCTTATTCAAATTATTTGACACCGATAATGAGAGTCGGCCAATGCTTTGGGATTGGTTGGTTATGCTGATCGTTCAGTGTATGCGTGTGTGGTCGGTCGTAATGGTCGACTGTATTACCTTGAAAGATTCAATTGCTTGACCAGTTCAAATGGATATTAATGGTGGCCTCTCAGTTGATAGGCTCGTCGGTCGACTAACTTAAGTAGTGAATGATTCTTCTTGGTCAGTGACCCGACCTGCAATTACGCAGTAATTTAGATTCTAAAAGATGACAAAAAGCTTGACCCAATTTATATTTAGCTGCTAGTGTGCAAAATCAAAATGTTATAAAATTTAAAAAATAGTTTGCATAGTAGGGGTACTACGCAAGTATACGTATCGTTTCAAGTAATATAGGGTTTTCTTTAAGACCCCAGTATCAATCCCACGTAGAAGCGAGGTAAGAAATCCCTTAGACAAATTCTAGTATACTACTATCAGGCCTTAGATTGAAATGTCGATTAAAGTGATTTTTGTAACTACTCCTAAATGAAAATATTAAATTTAAATTTAACTTTTGGATAAATTGTTTTGGAGAATTTTGATATGTTAAAGACAAACCTTCTTATGCAATTACCTAGATAATGCAAATGAATGAAATGCTTAGAATTTAATGTAGTCGGTGACAAATAGGAGTATACATATTTTTTACTTCCTCCCGATGTTAGCAAAGAACTTGAGGCTGATTCCTTAACATCTTGATTCCGCATTAGAACTATCTAACCTCTCACCTCTAGATGTCCCTAAGCCTATGCCACTATATTGACCGAATCGCAACATCAGGGTACTAAATCTTAAGATAAATTGATAAGAGTCTAGCATGTCACTTTAGAACTAATCAATTCTACGCCCATGGAAACCTATTTCTCTATTTATTTGCACCCTCCCTTATGTGATCGTCATAGCTCTGCCTAGAATGAAATGTGGTATTTACTAGTTAAGTGAAATCATAACCCTCAAGCTCATTATATTTCTCAACGAATTTTAACCTCATAAGTGACCAGTTTGCAAAGTCAATTAAGAGCTGGTGAAAATACCATCACATTAATAAAATAAGAGAATTTCTAAACAAATCTAAATTCCTAAACATGCATCTATTTGATTGCAAAAGAAAAGTAAAACACTTTCTTTTTCAAAATGACACACCCTTTCATCCAAGAGACAAACCCTTTCACTTCAAGAGACACATATCTTCATAAATATCTTTTCCATGTGTCTAGATTCATTGAATCACTCCATGGTGCGTGCAAGTTGTTCAGAAGCTTCTAGAACATCCCGAAATGGCTTAGAACCACCAAAAAGCCATCCAAATGTATTTGCACCCTCCCTTATGTGATCGTCATGGCTCTGCCTAGAATGAAATGTGGTATTTACTAGTTGAGTGAAATCATAACCCTCAAGTTCATTATGTTTCTCAACGAATTTTAACCTCATAAGTGACCAATTTGCAAAGTCAATTAAGAGCTGGTGAAAATACCATCACATTAATAAAATAAGAGAATTTCTAAACAAATCTAAATTCCTAAACATGCATCTATTTGATTGCAAAAGAAAAGTAAAACACCTTCTTTTTCAAAATGACACACCCTTTCATCCAAGAAACAAACCCTTTCACTTCAAGAGACACATCTCTTCATAAAAAGCTTTTCCATGTGTCTAGATTCATTGAATCACTCCATGGGGCGTGCAAGTTGTTCAGAAGCTTCTAGAACATCCTGAAATGGCTTAGAACCACCAAAAAGCCATCCAAATGCTAGTCTGGGGTGCTATAGCACCTGTGTTTCGCACTATGGAGCCATTCTGAGCGCTATAGTGCCACCCTGCTCGCAGCTCCATCGTTTCACCCCGTTTTGCTCTGCTTTAACTCTATTTCGCCTCATTTCAGCTCCGTTGCGCTCCAGATTGGTATACTTACAAGATAGACATGAAAAAAATATTTTTTTAAAGTGTAATTTCACTAAAAAATATGGAATAAATATGAAGGAGAACAAGCAAGAAAAATCATATCAAAATGCGTTAGATCAAAATTTTCTTCTTTGCTCAATTTGGTTCCAAATTGCACCGTTTTTGTTTCATTGTCACAAAAAGTCCATTTTATGTACCTGAAGACAAAAATATGCAAATACTTTTCTTTAAAGTGTAATATCATTAAAAATGTGTATAAAATGAGCATGAAATGTCACTAAGAATATGTAATTTTTAAGTGGATCAATTCTCCAAACTTAAACGTTACTTGTCCTCAAGTAACACAACAACTTTAAAAATATGTTGATTTGTGTTAGTGGGTTTCCTTAAGATGTACTAAAATTTTGTTCTAGAAATTTTATAGTCCAACTTAGAAAAATTTACACTAAGTAGATGATATCTAAGGTATGAGAATATTTAGTATTAAACTTATGAATCTTGATTTTCTATTTAATTCATAAATAATTGAAAATTTTCCAAACTTTGAATTTTTAGAAAAATATTAATTTTCAAATTTATGACATCCAGAAAACAAAAAATTAATAATAATTAATGAAATTAAGCTTAGGATTGATCCAAAGTTTTCTTCGTTAGAAAGATTCAAATACTTAGAAAGATTCAAGTAAAATCAATTTTTGATTAGGTCATATTCCTCAAGTTTCTCCTCCCTTTTTCATATACTTTTCTTTTTCTTTTTGTTTTTTTTCTGGTGAGGATTATTATATCTGGATAGGACTTTTCTTTTTCTTTTTGTTTTTTTTTCTGGTGAGGATTATTATATCTGGATAGGTCTTTAATGATTTTAAATTTCAATATCTCTTTTATAAAGTTAAAATTTTATTTTCCTTCCTTAACTTAAAATGTATTATTAGAAAAAGAATTTTTAATAGAGCATAAATTCTTAGAAAAGAGTGTTATTCTAAAAATCCTTAATTTTTTCAAAAATTCAAATTTTTCTACTATTTTCTACTAAGTATCTTCACTTTAGCTTTATCTATTTTACTAAAGTCTTTACTAAGTTTTCCTATTAAATTTCTATACTTAAAATTTTAGTATTCTTAAAATAACTCCACATAACAAAAAATCAAAATAAAATTTATCTATAGTTTCTTTAAGGACAAATAAACTTTAACTTTGAAGTTTATTTTTCTTCCTCCTCCACAAACTTAAAATTTTAAATATTTTGCAATCAATTCTATAAAATGTAGTAGGAAGAAATATAAAAACTGAATTTAGCGATAATTACATTACCTATCAAATGCATATATATGAATAATCAAGATAGAATGACTGCAAAAGAAAATAAATCTATCCTAAATTTTGCTTGCAATAATATTAAACTAAGAAGAAGTATACTAACTTTGAAATGTATTTTTCTTCCTACCCTCAAACTTTCTGCAAGCTAAAATCAAACCAAACAATTACAAAATCGAGATACAGAAATCAGAAGAGAAATTATATCTAGCACAAATGTCTATCAGAACATTTACAAGTATGTTTATCATGTATAACTTTCTGTATAAAAAATATAAGCAGGATGAAAAAAAATGTAGAAATTATATCTAGCACAAATGTCTATCAGAAACATTTACAAGTAGTCATCAGGATAGAGTCATTAGGATAGAACAATTTGCAATAGAAAGTAAATCTAAACTAAACATGCCAGAATAAAATTGAACTAAAGAAAGGTCTAACAAACATGACATGTATTGGCTATTGGCATAAAAATATATATATTTAAATGTTCTCCAAATCTCTATATTGTATTGGCATAAAAATATATATATATATTTAAATGTTCTCCAAATCTCTATATTGTTGTAACACAAACACAACACACATGATAAATGAGGTCAATTCTTCCTTTAACTCATCACATCTTATTACCTTACTTTTAATTTCTAATGGAATCACTACACTAGTAAATTGGATAGTTATAAATGATTTTATATAGTCTAATCCCATGGATACGATTATCCTTGATATATTGGCTCTCGAGCTCCTACCTCAGACATCACCTTATCCTTTTAATTAAGGGTAGTATAAGATCATCTACATGTTACTAATCAAATAGGTTCATGACTCATATCAAATGAAAACAAGGTCAAAGAAAGGAAGTAACAAAATTGAGATGGAATTTTCACAGTTCAAATTCAAGATGTCTCCTGTAAAACTCAAGTCTGGTTGAGACCCGAGTCGTAGTGGACTCATTAATATAACTACTACAAGAGAACATAAATGAGTTTAACCATACTAAGAAGTTAAGAAATCACCTGACACAAAGGTCATATCAATTCACAAACAATCCAAACATCTAATAACTTCAATCAAACTGATAAATCCACAATAAAGCAAACACAATGCAACACAGGCAATCATGACTCTCAAGCATACCAAATCAAAGCACGCTAATAACTATGGGTTGCCTCCCAGAAAACACTTATTTTAATATCGTCAACCCAACAAATGGTTCCTTCTAGATCAAAATTCCATTTAAGTAATCCTTGATCAACAACCCAATCTTTTCCGCATCCAAGGATTCTTACTATATCCTTGAATTTTATTTTTTCAGTCAGCTTTTTCTTTTCAGATTGATTTAGATTATAATTCCTCATGATACTTTCTAGATCCAATAATCTCCAAATGATTTTCTCAATTTTCATATTAATATACTTTTTGAATTTATAAGAAATGGATCTCTATAAGATAGTTTAAGATCTCCCAAAATTTGGATCGGATTCTCTCTTAGTTTTTTAGATTTTTGATCAAATTCTAGTAGGTTGCGCTTTTGCTTCAAGTTGTCTTCCAATTCTTCCCCTTGAGGCTGAGGAAATGGTGGAGGTGGTCTTTCTATAGTTATCTTAGTTGATGAAATAGGTTTTTCTAATTCCTTGCGAATTTCTTTCATTGGTCTTTCAATCTCCTTTTCATTTTTTCTCAACTCCACATTTATTCGAACCATATTCTCCAATTCTCTTCCACTACTTAGTTGGATAGCTATATTTAGTTCACCATTCTTCTCCTTAAGGATTGTCTAATGATCACTAAGTAAAATATATGGGGGGTATTTGTTAATTGAATTAATAACCTGCCCCAGTTGATTTTCCATATTCCTTATTGTGCCCCTTGACTTTCCAACTGACTCGCCATTTGAATCACAACCTCTTCTAATAGTAATTCCTTCTCCTCATCTTGTGGGTTGGAGTTAAATCTATAAGGAAAGAAAAGTCCATCATTAAAGTCATCCTGATTATTCCAATCACATATCTGATTAAATTGATTATTTTACCACAATTTGTTTTATCCTCCAAAATTGTTATTCATGTTAAATTTCAAATAATTTTCCCAACATGGGTAATAATAATAAAAAAAAGATTATATATCTCGTGGCTAGTTTTCAAAGAGTTAGTCTTGATCAATTGTCTAAATGAATTTTCCTCAATATTTAGGGTCCCTTGAGAATAACTTTCTACATATTGATTTAACTTCCTTGCAAAAGCTGCAACCTGAGAAATTAAAATATTCAGCATATCTTCATGAAAATTCACTACCCTATTGGGCTTTACTCTATCGAAGCTACTAGCATTATAATCCCGAACTAAATATTCATAATGTTGTTGATCCACCATTTTTACATTAAATTCATGAAGTATTTTTTGATTCATAATCCTCCTAAAAGTTCTCTCTCGATCTGAATCATATAATTCAAGGTCTGTAGCTCCTGGACTATGCATATAAATATAAAACCTTAACTAATATAACATATATCAAAATTATTTTTGGTATTTTAGATTTGTTCTTAAAAAAACACATAATAATTAAACACACTATATAATAACACTATAATTTCCAAATGTAAGTCTTACAAGTTTAACTAAATTTTTCCTAAGAGTTCTTAACAAAGTTTTCCTGACAACAGTGCAAAAAACTTGACCCGACTCATAATTACGCAGTAATTTAACTTCCAAAAGATAGCCAAAAACTTGACCCAATTTATATTAGCCAGCTAGTGTGGCTAGTGTGAAAAATTGAAATACTATAAAATTTAGAAAATAGTTTACACAATAGCTAGTGTGAAAAATCGAAATACTATAAAATTTAGAAAATAGTTTACACAATAGGGGTAATATGCAAGTACACATATTGTTTCAAGTAATATAATATTTTCTTTTAAGACCCTAGTATAGATCCCATAGAGAAGCAAGGTTAGAAATCCTTTAGGCTAATTCTAGTCTACTACTATCAGGCTTTAATTTGGAATGTTGATTAATGTGGTTTTTGTAACAACTACTCCTAATTGAAAATATTAAATTTAAATATAAGTCATCTGGATAAATTGCTTTGTAGAATTTTGAGATGTTAAAGACTACCTTTCTTGTGCAATTACTTAGATAATGTGAAAGAATGAAATGCTTAAAATTTTATTTAGTCAGAGAGAAATAGGAGCATACTCATTCTTTAACCCCTCCCAGTGCTAGACAAGAACATTGGCTAACTTAAGGCTGATTACTTAACATCTCGATTCCACATCAGACTATCTAGCCTCTCACCTCTAGATGCCTCTAAGCCTATGCCATTATATTGACTGAATCTCAGCGTCAGGGTACTAAAACTTAAGCCAAATTGATAAGAATCTAGTGTCACTCTAGAACTAACCAATTTTATGCCCTTTAAGTTATCTCCATGGCTCTTCCTAGAATGAAGTGTGGTATTCACTAATTGGGTGAAATCATAGCCCTCCTAGGACATTATTTTTTTCAATGGATTTTAACCTCACAAGTGATCAATTTGCAAAATCAATTAAGAGTTGGTGAAAATACTATTACATTAATAAAATAAGAGAATTTCTAAGCAAATCTAAATTCTTAAACATGCATCTATTTCATTGCAAAAGAAAAGTAAAATGAAGATAATTGCATCAACAATAAAAAGAATTGATAGAATTAAGTAATAAGTTATGTGCCAACAAAGAACATATGTCTACCTACCCTCTTTCGAGCAGCTTATAGGTATGTTTAGTTTTTTATTAGTTTTATGCAACTATCTGTCACCTAGAAGCATCTAATAGAAGCATATCATTAAATTATATTTCCTTAAAAGCTGTATTGCTGCTTAATTATTTTACTCGCCAACCAGTCAATGTGAGTGCACTCAAGTTGCAAGATCACTGCTCTCCCGAGTCTTAGTTTCACATGCAACAAATTTTAACATAACTTATTGCCACTTAAGCTATGTAAATGAAGCAAAGGAGATATTAATCATCACATGTAAATAAAAATACTTCTATCATAAAAAAAAATTCCTATACATGACACCATATTAAAAGAAATGAGTAAAGAAAACTACTTACGAAACATGAATAAAACAGAATAGAAAACTTCGCTTAAATCAAAGAAAATTCACTAGAAAGTGTTTAAAACAATTACAAGAAAATTAAGAACATAATACTTAGCTTTTTCCCTCTGAAATAAGAAAAATCTCTCCAACAAAGTCTCCTACTGATCCATACGCCACTCATAATTCCTTGCTTATATCTCTCAAAATCCCTCACCGATCTCTTTAGAAAATGAAGAAATCTACATCTCCATAAACTCACACCAAACTTCTCCTAAAACACTTCCTAATGACATCTTTAGACTCCCCTTGTTACTTTCCATGAGAGGCGTCAAGCCCCTCTATTTAAAGAAGAGCCAAACACCTCCTTTTTTCCAAAAGACACACCCCTTCATCCAAGAGACACACCATTTCACTCCAAGAGACATATCTTCATTAAAAATCTTTTCCAAGTATCTATATTCATGGAATCACTCTATGGGGCGTGCAAGTTGTCCAGCAGCTTCCAGAACATCCCAGACCGTTATGAGCATTATAGCACCTATATCTAGTACAATATATAATGCCTGTGTCTGGTTCTATGGCACCATTCTGGGTGCTATAGCACCATCCTACTCGCAGCTCCACCGTTTCACCCCATTTTGCTCTGTTTCAGCTCCGTTTAGCCCCGTTTTAGCTTCACTGCGCTCCAGATTGGCGTACCTACAAGATAAACATGAAAAAAAACTTTCTTTAAAGTATAATTTAACTCAAAAACATGGGATAAATATGAAGGAGATTAAGCATGGAAAGTCATATCGAAATGCGCCAGATTTGAATTTTCTTCTTTGCTAAATTTGGCTATAAATTGCTCCATTTTTACTTCATTTTCACCAAAAGTCCATTTCTTATACTTGAAAACAAAAATATGTAAAATAAATCCCTTTAAAGTGTAATATCATTAAAATGGTGCATAAAATGAGCATGAAATGTACACTAAAAATAGGTAATTTTTAG